>NW_020649304.1:1850763-1874801 GCF_003573695.1 Papaver somniferum
TCGGCTCTGAACTCTCTCCTAATTCTCTCCTCAGGGTTTCTAACCCTTCTATGACAAAAACCCAACTATATATAGCCTTCATATTCCCTAGAAACTCGATCAAATTCGAGAATAAATCTCTTATTCTTCACGTGCAGTTTTAACAATAATTCCATCTGTCGATCTTTGTATGCGTCTGTTAGCTATTCTATTGCTCCCAAAATCTTCTCTGACTTGAACTCAACTGTTTTGAAGTATATCCCACGCAAGAATCTCTCCCAAATCTTTCAAACCAATTCAAAACCCTAAACAGGGACCGTGTGCACTGTCTTGACTTTGTGTGGATTTTATGACTTATCCAGCCCAATTAGATGGGTCTAATCGCTTCTAACAGGTCCCTTATGTCTTGTAGAGTCCGTGGGTACCAAATTTGCCCATTGAATCGCCTGCTAGGTCGCTCAAATCCTTGATCCAAAACTGTTGACGCTGCTGCCTTTTTTCCCGCCAAAATCCAGTTTTGAAACTTTGAAGATGACCTCCCCCTATCCAGTTCCGGTCTCCCTTTAGCAGATGCCTGGAAATGGGTCACCCCTTAGTAATTAGGTTACCCCTTATCCAAAATGAGAGTCCGTATAGTAATTTTCTCCCACGGGCGCAAAAACCATTTTTTAGCCAATTTCGCCGCAAAAGCTTTATTCTTCCAAAAACACCTACAAATACATAAAATAACCGAATAAGTACAATATCGAGTACTAACAATATATACAAATGAGCTATATTAGACATATAAATGCGTCTATCACGAATCGACCGACCCGGATCTTATTTTAAGGAGCCAATGAGATGCCGTCGTGATTGCCGGCAGCCCCTCTTCCATATGGATCGATCGGCCTGTCCTCAACCTACCTATACGACTCTTGTCGGATACCCAAAGTTGGTTGGCCACGCTACTCATAAGAGTTAAATAAATTAACGGTAATCGACAATTACCGCAAAATCATCTCAACCATCCAACTTGGCTGGATGATTTGACCGGCTTAGATCCAATCTTAGGCGACCAATGGGACGCCATGATTGTTGTCAGCTGCTGCTCTTCTCCATGAGTCAGTCATGTTATCTTTCCTCCACTTACTTGGTTGCCAACCATTCGAAAAAGAAGGCTGGTTGCGCTCCCAAAAGCGGCAATTCATATGCATCGATTAATTTGAGTTGTTTGCTTAAAAATGATGCTTTACATGCATCGAATATAAATGATATTATATAAATATCGAATTCACGAATAATTTAATTATTTAACCTAAAAACATTATATGTTATTTTTGAGCACTGGCTTACAGCAAGTCTCATTCATATGACTACCTACCGCCTAACTTGCGCGTGATTGGTCAAAATAATCAGGTCTTACCAGCATGACCCACTTAGAAACTACTATGAAGGACTTGTTCAAATCTTCATGTTACTTGCTCCATATTTCCTATGAAAATATTCGAGACATCAAACATGTTACAAACTGGGGATACTCATTAGGGTATTGATCTGGCAGTTTACAGCGTGCGGCGTGCAACACGTCCATTATGAGAAAGTTTCAGGAAAGGGGGAAATTGAGGACAGTAAGGAGTAGTGGTGTAAAACCAACCAGTCTTCTCTTCATGACAGGGACATGGTTCTCACCATTTTTACACGATCCTCACTTCTCCACCACTCAACTATCTCTACTTCCTCCGAGATCAGCGTGTTCAACTATGACTTGTATATATAAAAATCTATTTCAACAAACAACAGTTCATTAACACAAGTATCCAGAAAACACCAAGAACTTATAGCTTACATTCTGCAACCGGGTTCTACATTCTGATACAAGTCATAAAATAATTCATAGTTCATCATTTTGATCTCAACACCTTATTTGCTTCCCTCCCTAAGATCAACCCTTCTCCTTCATTTAGTGACCGAAGCAAGACTAGAACGACCATTTCTTGGTTTAGTCCAGAATTGTATAGATTGATCTCTCAAATCTAAAGTACTCTTGTGTAGTACATTTGTTTATGGTTTAGATTCGTTTCTCGGCGGCAGACCCAATTTACCATTTTCATCAGAATCAGTTTTTACCCTACTACAAATTAGCGACCATAGTGGGAGATTAATCTCTCGGTTGCAAAATCAATTTCCCAATTTTCATTTCAATTCTCCCAATTTCAAAATGGTGGATCTTAGGTCTGGATCAGTAACTAATCCCGATGCTACCGGTGCTGACAACGCTCCAGGCACCAATATTCCTGCTGCTGACACCAATGTACCGCCTGCCAGCACCATCAATACATCCCATGACATTACATCATCTACCACAAACACCAGCGGTGCCGGAAACATCCCCTCCGGTGTGACACCTTCTGTCACCACCAGAGCTACTACCACTCCTCCGTCAGGACGGGAGGCTGGAGGAGACCGAGGAAACCAACCTCCCATTACCATTGTTGATTTAATGGAGAGACAAGAAGTCCTGGCTAAATCTCAAACAAACATGGCTACAACTCAGAAAGAAGTGCTCACTTTCCTCAAGACGCTAACAGAGCGGTTACCACCAGAGCCGCGTCAGCCTCAAGTGGAGTAAACAAGGAATGCTTTCATGACTCCTGGCGCAAGCACTTCGACCGGGCGTGCCTTTATGGATGAAGAGGCTCGCGTTGCTCCTGAACGTCCATCAGAAAGGAATCAACAATCCAATTTTATCACACGTGAAGACCTGGAACGACTTCTCCAGAATCGAGGCAAGGAAAACCCAGCTACCATTCATAAGCACCAACCTCCTTACCCTCCTGATGTGCAAAGAGTTCCTCTTCCAAGAGGATATTCCTCTCCTCAGTTTTTCCTTTATGACGGTACTGGTAACGCTCGTGAACACATCTCTCGTTTTTTGGAATCACTAGGAGAGCATGAATACAATCACGCCATTCGCCTAAAAGAATCTCAAAATCACTCACTGGGAGAGCATACACTTGGTATAACAACATTGCACCAAACAGCATAACCAACTGGTGAGAGATGGTTAACGCTTTCTACAATAAGTATTTCTTTATGTCCAAGCAAATCACTCTATCAGACTTGGGAAGAATGTTTCTGCGAAACAATGAGCATCCAAATGATTATGTCAAGAGATTCAGAATTCAGGCACTGGATTGTCACGATCCAAATGTGACTGAACAACAATTGGTGGAGTTATGCATTAACGGTACGGCACCCGTCTATCGCACTTTACTGGAGAACCTGCGCTTCCAAACATTCTCGGAACTCCATGAAGCTGTTAAGCGGTCGGATACAACAACACCAGCCCTACTAGAAAGAACCAGACCCGCCAGGAATGAAGATGCACGCGATACCCGAGGAAGCAGATGTCTCGTCAACAAACAATACAATACTCAATCCTTTGTAAGCGTGGTGGGTGAAGGAGGAAAGAGAAAGGCTCTGCGGAACAACAACCCAAACGTGCGGCACCAACACAATAGGCAACTCAACCCCGGAAGGCTGCGACTAAGATTCCTGCTCAGCAACAAGAAACTACAGAGGCTTCTCCAAACTTCCCATTTCCAATCGAAGAAGTAATCGAGCTCCTGGAGGCATGAATTCAAGATGATGTTATCAAGCTACCTCCTATCAGACATCCACCAACCGAGAAAGAAATGGAAGACCCTAAATATTGTCGTTACCATAGGTTCGTCAATCACCCTACCAGTGACTGCAACAAATTGAAACGCATTTTCAAAGAGAATGTGGATGCAGGGGAGCTTCAACTGGGCACTGAGGGAGTTCATAGAGATCCTCTTCCTGTTAGGAGCTTCATGCTTTCTGGGGACTCCATCTACAAAACCGTGCAGTCTATGATAGAGCATTTATGTGAGATTCTCTAGGAGCAGCGTCAAGACATATTTGTTGCCCTCAACCATATTGTATCAGGCAAGCGGCTGTTTTCAGTCGGAGAAGATACTCCCAAATCCCAACCTCTCCTGGAAGGTACGGCTGGTAAATGTAACTGGGGACTCCTAACCGCCACTCACCTCAAAGGCGTCGAGTTCGACAACGCACTAATTAATGCAGCCTATGACTTTAACATCGTCACTATCAAGACTCTAGAGGCTGCAGGAATTTCAAAGCAAGAAGTTGTTCACTGCCCAACTGTGATCAAAAACTCAGAAGGAGAGTCCAAAGATGCTTACGAATGTATTAATCTCGAAATCAAGGTATGAGATGCCTTAACACACGCCAAGTTTCACATTGTTAAGGAATACCCAAATTATGATATGGTCCTGGCGCACTCATGGATACATAAAAACAAAGCGAAGCTAGGAGTATGTCATTTGCCAGTGTTTGTACCTGAGAGGGTCTCCAACAAGCCGTCCAACCCTGAAGATTGTTTGATGCCATATCGACAACTCGCAAATGTGACACAACTACATGGAGAGGGTGCAACAACATTTGTTCGCAGGTTCCCGACACAAGTAAGTCTTATTGAACAACCTTTTTTACAACCAGTCACTCCTCCTTCCGTCAAGGCCTGGGGACTCGGTCCGATTATCAACCCAGCTGTCACTAGGAGATTTTTATGGGATGCTGGTCCTTTCAAATATTTTATCAAGTGTTTAGAAGCTGTCTCAGTCAAAGATAATGAATCTAAGAATCAAGTAGTTACGCATCACCCAAATCCTCCAAAATGATTGCACTGCTTGCGTTCATAATTAGGATTTCAATTTATCAGTTAATCCAAGCATCACTTCTTTCAGAAAATTACTCATGAATCATTTCAAAAAACAAAATCTCAAATTAACTCAAAATCCTCACAAAGCAATTACCTACTCATTCAAGATCAGAAAATCAAATCATCTCTTATCTCCTGAAGCATCTATGAAAAGAGTCTTGAACGGAGAATAAAAGCATTTAAGGAAAATGTGCATCCTTCCCAGAAAACACATCCATTATCTGCAGCTTTCAACTCCTATGCTAATTTTCCAATAAAACCGAGGGGCGTGAAATTCAAAAAAAAAAAAAATCACGCATAGTCAGATGGCTCTCCCTGCACCTAACTCAGCCAGTGAAAAATAAGATCCCTCGTACACGCTTCACCAGGTTGATGCAGCTCTTTACCTTTGATTGTGACGATCATGCTTTTGTCAGTAGCATCATGCTTCTGTCAGTAGCATCGATTTCTCCAATTTCTGCCAAAGGAACACCAAATGGAAAGTCGAATACCAAGTTCGCGGCCGAATCCTCAACCATTGTTGTTGTTTCCTCTACTTCGGAGTTGATGTCATTAGGGTTACATATTAAACATCATTGCGGAGACGACACCTCTTCTCATGAGAAGAAAGTACGAAGCTTCCAGTCTTGTCAGCTATCACTGTGCAATCTCAATGAATTTGGAAGGCTTAAGTTGCAAAGTCAAAGTACCAATCGTGGAATTCAGAAAATAAATGTTACGATGGAGCAGGACGTCTGCAGGGTCAAGAAGAAAAAATATGCCTTTAACAGCCCGGCCTGGCACAACTACATTGAAGTTGGGGATTCTACAGTAACTCTCCTGAAATGTGTTGCATTTGAAGTTCCAAAATATTACGAGATATTTTGTAGATTTGGATTCTTTAATCGCGAGAGGTTTCACTCATTCATCCAACAAAAAAAAATATATGGAAGCAACGTGATTGAAAAAACTATTCGAAGAGGCCCTAACTCCAGCTGTATGAAGCAGGGCTACTGAAACATCTGCAAACTACGGAAAAGATGCTCATCTACAAAAGAGAATCACAAATTAGAAAATCTAATTATCAGCATCAACGCCAAGATTAACGCCCCCTTCATCACAATCCCCTTCAGGAGTCGCTTCAACCTCCTCTCCGCAAGCTGCTCCAGCAAACTCTTCGGAAACTGTATCAACATCCTTTTCAGAAACTGTTTCAACAGCTTCTTGAGGGTTTTCCCCATGATAGGGTTCGTCCGCATCAGAGTCGAGAATTATGACGCCGCAATGAATAGGGTATTCATATTTATCCAAAAGTTCATGTTTACTCAGAAGCTGCTCATGCTCAACCCTCCGTCGATTTAGTCGAGCAGCAAATATTTCGACTCCGGTACTCGTCGGCTGAGATGCTTCATCGTGTCTCCAATTTTCTTCCATGCTGACTGAAGCTAAAAAGGCTTGAACGCATTCTCGAACGATGCTCAGATGTGCAAGGGACATACCCTGTATGGCTTGTCCAGCTTCACGGAACGGACAATCAATTTTAGCCAATACCTGTTCGAATACGGTCATCCTGGGTTCATCGACTTCAAAATTCTTTTCTGGAGAGTTGGAGGAATATTCAGGGGTTCCCATCATATACTGCAGAAAGCATAAGATCACGGTTATGTCAACAACCAACGCAGGCGGGCGATCCAGAAAAGAAAGATTATAATAGAAGACGAAGTACTTACCTGCCAATGGAAGAAAGAAGAAAATTACAACTTTGTGATGATCGGTATGAGAAGAAGGACCCAAGTGCCTCCTTTTATATTCAACAAATCTACAAGATCCGGGAAAGGAAAGGACTCTCTATCTGCCGTGTATACAAGATTTGGATGCGAGATATCAGACGACTATATGCTCAACTACCTGGAACTAATTGGCGCATGCTAAAGAGGACGATTGCTACTTGTCTCGATGCTTCACTGAACATGTCATGCACAAAGACCAAGCCGGCCTCTCTCCTAGTAACTATGTCTACTCTTCTCATGAATTTTCATCTGTATCTTCGGGATTGTGAGGACTGGTGGTGAGGTTAAATACCGATTTATCTCATTAAATGCATGCTCACACTCCTCGTTCCAACCAAATTTTTCAGCCTTCTTCAGAGCTAGGAAAAAGGACTTGCATTTGTCTGAAGCTCGAGAAATGAATCTACTTAACACATCCAACCACCATCTAGTGCTTACCCCGCAATAATGTCATTGTTACGTACTAAGCAGGGGACTTAATATTGATGGTGGTTTTCAGTTCAGGGTTAAAATTGTGCAACCCTGTATTTAATGTGTCGTCGTTCTGTAAAGAAATAGAGCATTTAAAAGTGATGAGTGCCTACGCCTCTCTACTTACATATGTATTGAGCAACTCAATAACTTATATATATGAAATTTAGAATAGTGTTGGTTGCAAAAATCCCAACTATTCTGTAAATTAATCTCCCACCTGCATTATTCACTAATGCATGGCTTGCTGAGTATTTTTCCTATGCTATGTTCTCAGTTGAACTCTTAATATTGACATGATATGACAACTAATGTTCATTCTCGGCTGAGCAGCATGAGTTTCTCAAAGTGTCGGGATTAAGATGTGCATGGAAATACTCAATCATAAGCACGCAAGTTGCGCTACTCTCTGACAATAAAATTAGTGATTTTGTATCAGTGTACAGAATTCACAAAAAAATTGATTAATTTTGTGTCAGCTCGCAAAATTCAATTTTTCTAACCTAATTTTATCAATTTACAAAAATTAGGTTTTTTGCGGCCTGCGCAATATCTCGATCCCTATTGGTCGAGACTAAACCTACGCAAACTAGGAAATTGATCCATCATGGAACTAGTAGTAGCAGAATCCTACTAAAAGTTGGAAAACAAGAAATAAAGGGGAAATTGCGACAAGTGGAGACAGCGGCCAAAGGGGCGTGGTCGCGCCACTTGGCCGTCCGGTTTTCCCTAGCTTGCGTCGCCTATCACCGGCCGGCCATACCCCGTGTTGTTGTCTGTCGGCCCCTCTTTCCCACTGGCCAATCAAATTGCTCCAAAGCCGCAGCCTATACTTTTAATAAAAGGTGGAAGTTAGCTGGTCGAACACTTAAATTCCTTAAGAAAATAGATCTTGGCCGTCCAAGACAGTCGTAAATTGATCGCGACCACACAACTTGGTAAGCTCTGTTAGCTAACCATCTTGCAAACACTACCGAACAAGTCCCATGGTAATCACCGGCGGGCCCACTTCTATTCCAACCAATCGGAACTCTCCTGGCCTGCATCAACCATAACCGCTAGCCAAAATAGGCCAGTCGCGCAGTTAAGAAAGAGTTTCAATCGAATTAAGACCGCACATGGCAGTCTTAAATCAATCATGGTTGTCCAACTTCTCTAGCCGAATCGACCGGCCTAGATTTGATTTTAACCGACTAGCAAGGCGCGGACATGTTCACCAGCAGCTCAACTTTAGCTTCGACCAATCGCATTGCTTCAAACCTTTCAGCAATGCCCTAAACTGATAATCCAAAGTAGGCCGGTCATACGGCTTTAAAAGCCTCGAATCCGGCCAACGACAGTATGTAGCTGCTTCAAAGTGATCTCGGCCATCCAACCTCGCCAGCCGAATCGAACGGCCCAGATATGATTTCAAGGAACCAATGAGATGTTGTCGTGATCGCCGGCAACCCCCTTCCATAAGGACCGATCGGCATGTCCTCAGCCTACCCATATGACTCCTGGCGGATACCCAAAGTTGGTTGGCCACGCTACTCACAGGAGTCTTAAATAAATTAATGGTAATCGACAATTTCCGCAAAATCATATCAACCATCCAACTTGGATGGATGATTTGACCGGCTTATATCCAATTTTAGGCGACCAATGGGACTCCATGATTGTTGTCAGTTGCTGCTCTACTCCATGAGTCAGTCATGTCATCTTTTGTCGACTTACTTGGCTGCCAACCGTTCGACAAAGAAGGCTGGTTGCGCTCCCAACAGAGGCATTTCATATGCATCGATTAATTTGAGTTGCTTGCTTAACAACGATGCTTTACATTCATCGAATATAAATGATATTATATAAATATCGATTTCACGAATAATTTAATTATTTAACCTAAAAACATTATATGTTATTTTTGAGCACTGGCTTACAGTAAGTCTCATTCATATGACTACCTACCGCCTAGCTTGCGCGTGATTGGTCAAATAATCATGTCTAGCCAGCAAGACCCACTCAACAACTACTATGAAGGACTTGTTCAACTCTTCATGTTACTTGCTCCATATTTCCTACGAAAATATTCGAGGCATCAAACATGTCAGAAACAGAGGGATACGTAAGAAAACAATAGTTCTCAATCATTGTTATACAGTGTCATAGTATCATTACACATTGTCAAAGTTCAATTGTATCACAACTTCAACAACAATACTATGGTGATATGTATCACTCCCCCTTAATCAATACTCCAACAATACTAGTGTGAACTACATATTAATTCTCCCCCTTTTTGTCAATAAAATTGGCAAAGGTACAACGGGATCCTAATGAAATTTCCGAAAGAGACATTTCTTGACCAAAAGACAGCAAAAATATCAACTTGTTCTTTAGATGCAATCATACAGCCGAAGCTAAATGCATTCATCTAGGAGTTTATAAAGATACAAGATAACCCCTATAATATTCCACAGCCGCACTCCCCACAAAGGTATGACAATTAAGCGCAAGTTCAAAAGAACTCTCCCCCATTAAATGTCATTCCCGAAAGAACAACAAGAGCGACCTTAATTTCGAAAGAAAAGAAGGATTTCTTTGACATAACAAATCACATACAAGTATTGAATCCAAAAAGTTCAATCAAATTAATCACAAGAGAACTCATGATTAATTTAATCGAAAAATGCTTAAACATAAGTGAACTTACGGAGACTTAAAAAATACAATTTCATTAATGATGAGTGCTAAAAAGTGCATATTTCTATATCTTTTTGTTGGCATTTAACTCATCTTTTGTGCATTAATTCTACATTTTATCCCATATTCTGTATTTTCTTTGTTTTCAAGAATAAATATTTTTATTAACTAATTTTGCATTTTTAGGTAATAAATAAAGTTTGGATGAATAGCGGAGCAAAAAGAGCAGAAAAGTGGTGGAAGCCAAGAGGAATCACACAAGGAAGCCGCGAAGAATGTTGTGCGCAAGACCAAAAGGCTAGAACTGGGCTTGAAGAGGAAGAATTGACCTTAAAGAAGATATGGGCTTGGCATACCCAAGGCCCAAAACCCTCACGCAAATCCATTTCCTATATCCATACTCGTTTCCCTTTCTAGCCGTCAGATTGGATCATCTCAGCATCCTATGGTCGCAGCATCGCCAGTACATCAAAGTCTGAAGCTCCTGTCTAACACTACAGCACCTAACTCCATCTTGAGCCGTCAGTTTCGTTGTATCAGGCATCCGACGGTCGATACCATCCTCTTCACTTGTAGCCGTTAGATCAATCTATCATTTCCGCATCCCACGGCTCAGCTTTGCGAATCATCGAGACTTGATGCATCCGCTCAACACCCAAACACCTAACACCTATACCCTTCATCCAAACACACCTTACCCAAATTCTCATCTTCCTCCTTCGAGCAGTCGAGCTCTGCTCCTGCCAACTCCACCCTCTCCGTCGCCTCAACCACCACCACTCCCCTCCACGAGCCATCAAATCCCCAAACACTAGAACCCATCACTACCACCTAATCCCCCATCATTCTAGCCTACTATTCTATCACTTTCTCCTCTTCACAGTTCCTGAAACCCTAGGAGAGAAAATGATGGAATAGCTCGAGCTAGGGAAATTTTACCAGAAGAGTGAGAAGAAGAGGAAGAGGAAGCGTGGGTCAGGCTAATTGAGTGGATATCAGAAGTAGTTGGTAAGAATTTTTGATTTAATTTGTAAACCCTAATTTTAGAAATTAGGTATTTTGGGGGAATTGAAATTGGTTATAAATAGAAGGCTTGGGTGTTGTAGAAGGTATGCCTGGATTAGCCAGAGCATCAGTAGAATAGTTTAGTTTTGTTATTTCCATGAACTGTAGCTTTGAGGGTTATCAATCTTTTCAATTCCATGATTCTCAATTCAAATGCATTGTTAATTTTAGCTGTTCTGAACTCCAACATGTATTGAATTTGAGTGTGTGATTGTTACAATTTATATCAAGCTCCTGTTCATGTTTATGTTATGTTATGTTCTTATGATTTGTTCTTAGGATAGTCTCATTCTAGTGCACTGTTGAATGATGTATTGCTAGGATAGTTATCTTGATGCCTGTTTTGCTTGAGCAATGGGAAGTAATCAGTGCTCTGGTATGCCTGTGATTGACTGTGCTGTCAAAAGACAGTCAATACTAAGGGCATATCAGTGAGCAAGCTGATTTTCCTCCCATTCTAATATATGCTCAAGGTCTTCAACTCAACCTAGAATTGCATTGCTTGATTAGGTCACAAGGTGGATTCTAAGCCTTGGCTTAGCCACAAATCTTTTTACAGTCACTTATAATTTCAAGCCTGTTTTGATTCCCTGCTCAGTTAAATTTCTTAGCCATCTTGTTCAGTTTTTCTTGCAAATTGTAGCTGTTGTGCATTGAAATCAGTGCACAAACTCCTCCCTGCCCTTGGCTTACAGCCTTGGTTCTTAACTGTTTTGCCATATTGCTTTGCATCTGTTTTGTTTATTTTGCAGCCTTGGTTTGTAGCCTTGGTTTGTAGCCTTGGTTTGCATCTGTTTTGTTTATTTTGCAACTATCACTGCCCTGTAAATACCATTGTATATGCCACTGTCACCTTTAACTCACCTTGTGCAGGCCCTGTTTTGCTCTCTTTGCTTCATTGTGTCATTGTCACTCATTGCATTTAGATTAACTAGTTTAGGAAACTTCAACTTACACACCCTAGTCCCTGTGGATTCGACCCGTATTTGCACAAGCTACAACCGACACCGTGCACTTGCGGTTATAACATGTAGGCTTCCTCTTGCTCTTATTTTCTGTCCCCTTTCAAAGCCTACCAATTAATCACAAGAGAACCCATAATTAATCTAATTGAAATACACAACCAAATTAATCACAAAAGTAATCAATTTAACTGGTCATGCTCAACATAATAGAACTTACGAAGCAACAACTAAATAACCAAACAAGATGATTAACTTAGTTGAAAATGCTCGACATAAAGTACCTTACGGAACAACAACATAGCTAATCAAAAATAATCAACTTGATTGTTTAATGCTCAACATAAGACACTTTACGGAGCCTCATGGTAATACATAAAATATGGATCAAGGAAGATCAATTACTGCGGAATACACAAGAATTCATTCTATTTTCCATCACTATTTGCACAATGACATACAATAGACATAATCCTTGCAAACAAAATATTTTAACCTATCTTCCATCAATAATTGACAATATAGGCTTAACTTTTGTATTTGTCAAAAGTTCATTCATTCTTTTATCAATACATGCATATCGACATACGAAACACTTTACTTTTGACAAGATATGGGACGGTCAAGTTAACGTACGTAAACACACAAATCCCATAACAATATTGCAATATATAAACTATAAAGATTAATAATGCAAAAATCATCTTCCAAACAAATTTAGAATTTAAACCAATAAATCTAAAAACATGAAGATGAAACCGTTGGACATAGCAATGTGTAATCTCAATAATGGCTATTCCAAACTCTAGTAATCCTTCTCAAAAATAAGAATAAATTCTCATAAGAAGTTTCCTAGGTAACAAGACAAACTCGTAATGTACATACAAGATGATTTGTCCTTATAGGGTAGAATCAATCTTTTTCGCATGGATTTACACCAATAATAGCTACCAAAGGCGTATAAAAATATTTTCTTAATCAAAGAAGAACATACAAAGTCAATAACGACTATGCACCATAGTTCACAAAGGATGACTGTGAACATTCAAGAATTCCATAGCACTGCGTACTACTTTCCATTCTTGAACTTTCTTCTTTGTGATTCACCAACAACATTCTTGTAAAAGCTACAAATTATCTTAGAAGAGTAGTACTCCAAGAATCCAAGTGCCCAAATTCAAGAGAAGTGGAACAAGTGCAACGAAACGGAGCAAAATACTCAAAAATAAGAGATAGGACACATACCAATCTTAACTCATCAAAATTCAAGATTTCTCATCTCCATTTTGAAGAGAATTCAAAGAGGAAGAGAGTGCAAAAATAATGAGGTCAATCCGAGTTCGGACGAAGAAGTTACGGCCAAAACAAGTTTACCGAATATCGACGTCAAGTATGCATACGGGTTTGCAAACGAATTTTCGTATCCTGGAGCAGTATGCAGACGGGGTTTGCGAACTTAAACCCCTGTATTTGGTTTTAAATGATGTTATGCATACTTGGTATGTGTACCATGAAGTCCAAACATCCCGAACTAATGTTTTCAAACCTAAACATTTAAGAACCTTAAACACATGTCAAGGTAGGTAGAAATGAACGATAAGCAAGGTACATGGATCATTATAAGTACTCAAACAAGTAATAAAACATAAAACTTGCTCAAGTTTATAGACATACCTTTTTAGAAAAGTCCAATTGAATTCTACAGCCTTACCGAATATAATCTGTGCGCCCCAGTTGTTGTGCTTCCCTCACCGTATACATAACAGGGCATTTATTGGTGAGGATGCACTTTCAACACAAACAAGTTGTGTTGAGGTGAACAATGTCTTGCTCACCATGGCACCAAGAAAGAGTTTCTTTCCAACAACTCTTAAATCTTGTAGTGTTGAGAGACACCCAAGGAACTGTTTTTATAAGTCTATCAAAGAACTTCAAGAGAACCCAAAAAGATTTGTGTTTCTGATTTCTTGTTTTCCAACTTATAAAAAACAGTTTCTGCAGATAGTTTTTAGTACTGCGAAGGGAAACTCTTTTGATAAAAAGAGACGTCCTAGATTCTTCATAAAAGAAGACAATACTACTATCTTGATAGAAAATATCAGGAATTGAGCAACGAATCAATTCATGCTTTGAGGTGATACACTCAGATAACTGAGATTTAAACTCCTCTTATAATTCGTTTAGTTTATCACAACTAATTGGATTACGCAGAGGAGGAGCATTGCTCTCACTGATTAGTAAATCAATATCAACCTCAACATGAATATTATTCATCATAACTTGATTTAGCCTGTCAAGAGATTCTTGCTCTTTCTGGAGGAATAAATCAACATCAAGAGATAAGCTCTCAGGCTTCCTTTCAAGCCCTGAAAACACTTCAAGGGATTTTAAACCTGGTGGAGGTTTAGATAGAATTTCTTCTACAGATTTTATTGAATCAGTCATGGAAGAGAATTCTGAAATCCCTGGATCTGGTGGTGCATTTATTGAGATAGCACTACTGTCCATAGAGTCAGATCGCTACAAACACAGACTTGTAAGGTCTTGAACGTGTTTGCCTGCTCTGATACCAATTGAAAAAGCGGGGGTACAACAACCACACCCAACAATTCGATTAGCAATCTGTATGGACAAACTCCAATATACTTTCAAGAGAATCAACTAGACATTCAGACTCAATCTAGATAAAAGTATATCAAAGAGTTTATATCTCAATCTCTCAATTTGATCTTTACTCAAGCAAATAGAAATCTGTGAGTCTTTATCAAATAGAGATAACTTGGATGGTACCAAAGACCAATATCCAAGTGTCAATCAATTTAAATGAACAACCAAAAGGTCGGATATTCTAATTGGTAGAACAACGCACAACCTGTGATATTTCAATTATATAACAAAATATAATGCGGAAAAGAAATAACACAGACACCAAAGTTTTGTTAACGAGGAAACCGCAAATGCAGAAAAACCCCGGGACCTAGTCCAGATTGAACACACACTGTATTAATCCGCTACAGACACTATCCTACTCCAAATTAACTTCGGTCTGGACTGTAGTTGAACCCCAATCAATGTCACACTGATCCAAGGTACAGTTATGCTCCTACGCCTCTTATCCCAGCAGGATGCTACGTACTTGATTTTCTTAGATGATCTCACCCACAACTAAGAGTTGCTACGACCCAAAGTCGAAGACTTTAATAAACAAATATGTATCACATAGAAAAGTCTACGGTAATAGATAAATCTGTCTCCCACGAATATACCTACGAGTTTTCTTCCGTCTTTTGATAAATCAAGGTGAACAAGAACCAATCAATAAACCGGTCTTATATTCCCGAAGAACAGCCTAGTATTATTGATCACCTCACAATAATCTTAATCGACACAGCGAAAAAAGATATTGTGGAATCACAAACGATGAGAAGAAGTGTTTGTGATTACTTTTCTATCTTGACTATAGGAGATATAAAATCTCAAGCCAATTATTTCAATTGTACTCGTACGATAGAAACATCAAGATCAGATCACACAACTACAAGAAAAGTAGTATCGGTCTGGCTTCACAATCCCAATGAAGTCTTTAAGTCGTTGACCTGGTTTTAGAAGAAGAAACCAAAGGTTAAAGGAGAATCGACTCTAGCTATGGAACTAGTATCACACGTAAGGTGTGGGGATTAGGTTTCCCGGTTGCTAGAGTTCTCCCTTATATAGTTTTCAAATCAGGGTTTGCAATCAATGTTAGCTTGGGTATTGGTCTGGGGTTTACAGCGTGCGGCGTGCAACACGCCCATTATGAAAAAGTGTCAGGAAAGGGGGCAGTTGAGGACAGTAAGGAGTAGTGGGTGTAAAACCAACCAGTCCTCTCTTCATGACAAGGACATGGTTCTCACCATTTTTACACGATCCCTACTTCTCCACCATTCAACTATCTCCACTTCCTACGAGATCAGATTGTTCAACCATGACTTGTATATATAAATAGATTTTCAATTTATTTCAACAAACAACAGTTCATTAACACAAGCATCCAGAAAACACCAAGAACTTACAGCTTACATTCTGCAAGCGGGTTCTACATTCTGATACAAGTCATAAAACAACCACACTTTCATAGTTCATCATTCTGATCTCAACACCTTCTTTGCTTCCCTCCCTAAGATCAACCCTTCCCTTCATTTTGTGACTGAAGCAAGACTGGAACGACCATTTCTTGGTTTAGGCCAGAATTATACAGATTGATCTCTCGAATATAAAGTACTCCCGTGCAGTACATTTGTTTAGGGTTTAAATTCGTTTCTCGACGGCACACCCAATTTACCATTTTCAGCAGAATCAGTTTTTTACCTTGTTACAACACCAAGGCTCATTTTGTTATTAGGATATAACACGATAAAAATTTACTCATTTTTGACTCATTATCTTTTTAATAGTAATTGCAACTTATATTCCTCGTATTGATTAAAGTATTCATCCTTAATGTGATTACACACAAATTATAATCGAGGTAGGTGAATGTTTAGGCCGGTGATTTAAAACGGTGAATATTATTAGAGGATTGTTATCAGATTTTTGTGAAGGTACATAGATATGTTATGGTATCTTCGGGAGCAAAAAGAAAAGAGTCATTCCTAAAGATTGTGCACGATATCGAATCTGATTTTGTGCACATTATCTAGCGAATGTTCACGTGGTATATCAATCTCATCCTTTAATTTAAGTTTAAGAATTATTCGATAAGGGACGAGTTTCTTGTCACATATAGCAGTGGGGTTATCTGTTAACTACTTAACTAGTCAAATAATCATGTCAAATTAACAGTCTTTAAAGGAATGTGTACCAATGTAGATTTTAAATATGTAAGAAATGTGAATGATGGACGTCTCTGTCCACATCATATAACTAACAATTAGCTATTTGGCAAGCACTATTCCTGCAATATGTGGTTTATTAGACATTTAAACCAATGTCCAGTATTCCGCTTACAGGTTATGCATTGATAAGCACGTAAGTGCGACATTTTTATACTTTATACTGGGTAGGTCTCGATATTTGGCTAATAATGTTGTTTTAAGCCATTTACAGGAATTATAAATGAAACCCGTTCACCCGAAAAATAAATGGGTAAACGATGAGATGAATGGCGTTTGCGACAACAAAGCTCAAGGCAACAAAAGAGGCCGGGCCTGTGGTGGTCTGCCTTGTACACCCACATGGCAGCTCTTCCACCACATTCTTTTTGTGTTATTATTATAACCATTTTCAACGGCGAGAGATCGAGATTCAGTGAGAAAGAGCCAGGAGATGCAGGTGCTAATTATTTCGAATTCCTACAGTTTCAACGAGAGTGGATATGTGGAGTTTTGGGGTCGAGATTCAAGCCAATCATTTCGTTCTTTTTTCAAACAACATCGATTGAATCTGGGGGTTTATTCCATGAGTTCGATTGACGGATTCTGGGGGTTTGTTTGGTGTCAGTTTCAGTGTAATTGAGATATGGAATTGGGCATAAGTGAAGCGTTTCATGGCATGAACGGAGAGTTTATAGAGTGGTATTGAATGGCAGTTTGGTATTGCTGCTGGTTTACATTTCATATGGGATTTTGTGAGGTTCTTATTATGGCTTGAAATGGGTTTGATTTGGGAATTTTGTGTAGAACAGGGATGAAGGCGTGAGATGAATATCGTTGTGAAATTGAAGATAGCAACCGGTGATGATTTAGTTTGGTGTTGGATCGGGACTCAAGTTCAGTTGATGAGAGAAGCATTTAGATGGGGTCTTGATGTAAACTGAGAATGGTTTTGTTTAGCTGGATCGGGTATGTGTCAGGGAATGGAAGATGGGTTTTGACCTAATTTCGGTGTTAATCCATCTGTGTGAAGTATTGCTCGATCCATACAATTGAAGAAGAACTGTTGGAGAAATTTCCACTGTTAACAGCAACAGATTTGGGGGTTTAGTGTGGCAGTGATAAAGCAAGGATTTCTGGTGGTGGTTGTTAAGACACGAAGAGAGTACTGCAGTTGTAGTTTGCCGTGACAGGTCTCAAATGTTAATCTTTCCAGATTTTTAGCAACAGATGGAAATTGGGGTTCGTTAGTATGGTATGAAATGTTGATTTGTTGTGCTCAGTGAGTGAACTGGTTGCAACCAGATTTGTGGCCTGAGATTGGAAGTCATGGTCTGTGCTTGGATCGGGTTTCAACTAGGATTTTGTTTGGTACAGTGTGGAGTCTCCGCGGCACCTACTCAAGAGAGGAGTCGAATACAGGTAGTCAACAACTGATTTCAGCTATCTTTAGGCAGAAACTGGAGGAAGAGATTACAAGTATTTTCTATGTACTGAATGAAGAGATGAATACGGGTTGGTTCAGGTCTTTTTGGCATGAAGATAGGACTAACTCGTTGAGATAGAAGTCGGAGAAGAAGTCAAGTTGTTGTTGTATAAATGGAGAAGAAGGACCAACCAAAAGGGTACGATTGAATACTGCAATCTGAATTTTCTTTTGCTTTCTATTTAATTCAGTTTTTTTTAGTTCTCTTGTGTGTTAGAGTTTTTGATTGAATACTTTTAATGGCTATCTACACAACAATGAGAAGCTAAACTCCTCTCTGCCAAGACAAAAGGGGAAGCTTAATGGATTCTAGTATTCTTTACGGTGATCATAAATGAATTTCATGTTATATTCCATTTCTTGGTCTTTGTTTGATTGCATTTTTGTGTTGATGATGTCTACAAATTTCTTAGATTCATTGTGGTTTCTGGATACATTGAATGCTAGGGAATCCCTGTGACATTTCTCAATTGAACTTTATTTTAGAAACATAATCAATCAGTCATGATATGGTATTTGTTTTGTTACTTTAAAATCCCAATTTGCTATATCTTCCGGGTAGAACGAATCATTATTCAGTTTTGTTCGAGTTATAATTTGATCCCGTAATACTTGAATGCATTAGGTGGAACCTCAAAGTCTTGGTAGATATAACAATCACTTATTCCGTTCTTTTACAAATATTGTTCTCTGCTTTTTTAATTACAAATCAAAATTATATTATTGCTTTGCTAAACAATTCTTCTGAGCACCAAAAATCTCTGTGGTTCGAACACGACTATATTACACTTCTTTATCTTTGATACTCTGAAAAGAGCGATCAAATTTTGGCGCCGCGGGCCCGGGATTGTTTAGTGTTCCTTAGAATTAAGTTATACATCGCTATTTTTAGTTTTGTTTTACAGTTTGCTGATTTATGTTGCTTCTTAACAAGGAGAAAGATAGCTCTAAAGACTTGGCGACATTAGGAGCTACTACGGGTGCAGGGAACAAGTGTTGTTGCTTCAGTTGTGATTAGGCTGAAATATTGCCGAAATCACAGCCATTTGGGTAACATTGTATTTGTTTCTTGTTTCTTTTGTGTATACAATATTCTAGGTTTGATCATTTTAATCGACTGCGTAACTATCACCGTTTAGCTAATAGGGTATTAGTGAATCACCCTAGTCATCCAATGGCAGGTGAAGCTGAGAGATTAGCGGTTGAGGCTGAAGCTGAGAGAATAGCTGCTGAGGTCGCGGCCAATGTTGATGGACCTAGAACCCTTAGGGATTATTTGCAGCCGGAAAGGACTTCTACACCTTCTTGTATAGTTCTTCCGGCTAATGCTGGCAACGTGTCGATTAAGTATGGGCAGATACAAGCACTGCCTAAGTTTCATGGATTGGACTCCGAGAGTCCATACATACACTTGAAAGAATTTGATGAGGCCTGTACTACTATGCCTTTTGTTGTTGCGACTCAAGATATTGTAAAACTGAAATTGTTTCCATTTTCTCTAAAGGAGAAAGCTAAGACTTGGCTGCATTTTTTGCGACCAAACACCATTAGGACATGGAATGAAATGACTAGAGAGTTTCTGAAAAAGTTTTTTCCTATTCATAAAACCATCACTCTTCGCAAAAATATTATGAATTTTTCTCAAAATGAACATGAGTCTTTTTTCGAGTGTTGGGAGAGGTTTGAAGACTTACTTTCTAGCTTCCCTCATCATGGTTATGAAATTTGGAGAGTTATTAACTTCTTTTATGAGGGTCTGAATTCTGGTATGCGTCAGTTTGTTGAAATGATGTGTAATGGGCAATTTTTGAATAAGTCACCTGATGATGCTTGGAGTTATTTCGATTCGCTAGCTGAAAATGCCCGAAATTGGGATACTTCAGGCACATCAGATAGAAATAAGTTCAAACCCTTAGCTAACTCTAGGCCTGGAATGTATGTGCTGAGTGAGGAAGATGATTTGAATGTTAAAATTGCTAGCTTGCATAGGAAAGTTGATGTTATTCAGAAACCAAATGTAGTTAAGGTAGCTGACTCGGTAGAACATGCTTGTGGTATTTGTGAAAGTCTGGAACACTACACTAAGGATTGTCCTACAATCCCATCATTTCAAGAAGTGTTACATGACCAAGCAAATGCCATGAATACATACAAAAGACCTTTTAGCTCACCTTATTCAGAAACATATAATCCTAATTGGCGAAATCACCCTAATTTCAGTTGGAGAAATGGTCCTACTATGAATGATGTTAATGTTCCTCAAGGGTCTTCATCTAGTAATCCTTATGTGCCACCTCATAAGAAGACTCTTGAGGATACTTTACAAACTTTTATGCAAGGACAGATGATAAGCACGTAAATGCTACATTTTATACCCATATTTATATTAGCTAAGACTCGATATTTTGGCTAATAACACTATTTTGGTGCTTTTGTAGAAAGTACAAGGAAATAGCTTCGAAAGATAAACAGCTCAATAAAAAGCTAAATGGCAGTTGCAACCAAAGAAACTAAAGTTGGTGCTCTCATGGCACTATGAGACAACTTATGCACTTGTGGGCTGCCAAGTCCATAACTCATGTTGGCTATCTTACCATTTCACGTACAGAGAAACATGGCATGAAACAAAAGAATTTTGCTTTGTTTTCCAAGTACTTGAGTCCATTAGGATTTAAGAAATAAGTGGATGTGGCTTCATTATCACCACGTATTGTCAGTATGTAAAAGAGCATGTAAGTCTTCTCTTTATCAGATTGAAAAGGGATTCTCATTTCTTAAAAAGCAGATGGAGTTCGAGACTGTTTGAAGCATCTGTTGTTACATTTTGCGAGATGGAAACTTCAGAGATTCATCCATGGCGTGTATTAGTAGTACTAGAGAAAAATCAAGCGGCAGCAGCTTATTGTGGAGACTGGGTAATGGCCTGAAGTTGGAAACGGTCTCGCAACTGATTGGTGTTGGTTGTCACTGCAGTCTATAATATCTCAATTGCATAGCAAAACGATGGCAGTGACGAGTTTAATAGCAGCAGCAAAGCAAGGAAGAAGATGTGTTTGTGCTCGAAGAGAGTTGGTCTCAAACAGAAACGGTCTGTTGCAGGCAGTAGAGGTGGAGCTCATTGTCAATGGAGTGGGGGTTCGCTGGCTGAATGATTGAAGTGATTCTGGTCGGGAAAGATTGGCAGCGGTGGTTATCTTCAAATACTTCGTGGCAATGACGCAGCTGAATTTTATGTCGGAGCAAAGAGGTAGTGGGGCTGGTGGCTTTCGAATGGCGTTGGCGGTGATAGTTGTGGTCATCAAATGGAGCTCAAGCTACGCTTCTAAAATAAGAAGCCGAAGGTACTGTTGAGAGAAGATGACGATTGTTGTCCGTATGTAATGATTGGGTGAGCTGCCTAGTTGGTGATGAATGGAAGATGGCAGCATCTGTTCGAAGGAGATGGAGCTGGCTAGAGAAGGTTGTTGGCTGGTTTTGTACGGGACCATTCCCATCGAAATGGAGTTGATGCCCAACGAGTCGGAAATGAAACTGGTTTTTACCGTGATCAGTCTGGGAAGGAGCTCGGTGTGGTTAATCTGATATTAGGGTTGGTCGAACACTTTCTTAAGCTGCGGACTACTGGACTGGGCCTTTGGAAGGATTTGCTAGGTCTTATTTTAAGGCTCTTGGCAACACTATAAAAGCGAACATAGACTACAAAAGAAGGGGAGGCCGGCTGGAACATATACTTCGGAGGCCGTTTTGGAGACGAAGAGGGAGGCGCTGCTACAGTGTCGAGAAGAAGAACTGGGTTGGAGTTTGCATTTTCGTTTTCAACTAGCTAGTGATTTTCTTTCATATGTTTATGGCTTTTGAGAAAGCCATGTTTTGCTAGATTCATGTAACTAGGGTTCATGATTGAAACCACTTTGGGGTACTAGACTACTTTTAATTAAATTGAATTATCAAGTAATAGGCCATTATGATTTGAATTGATTAATCTTTGAATATTGTTTATTTGATTGATTGAAAAACGAGTTGTTGCATTGCCGGTTCTAGAAACCTTTGTGCGTAATTGGTAGTCTTACAAATATTTTTGGTTTCATTGTTTGACAGTCCATACTTGGGTTAAATCCTTTGATGGGTTATGCTTAGAATAGTCAAATAATATTTGTGAATTAATATTTAGTTTCGTATATTTTTCTCGCTGATGCAACTTGATGGTGCATGCTTGGATTTATTCTTTTGATGCGCTATGCTTAGGGTATACCAGTGACATTTGCGACTCTATTCTTATAATAGGTGATGTCAATAGAACGAAAGATAAACATATTTTCATAATTATGTTTCATTTCAGTGATTGAATAGAAGTAGTGGTGGATGTCTTAAAACCCTGGTTACCTAGTTTTCCATTGAATTTATTTTATTAGCCTAGTTTTCTTATTTCGTTTTCAATTATAAAAATTCCAAAAACATCATTTCTGGTTAGTTTTATTAGATATATTGGTTACAGTATTTCCACCGGTCCTCGTGGGAACGACCCGTACTTGCCTCTGTCTACATTGTGGACACCGTGCGATTGCGGTTATCGCATATAGATATCTCCAGATCCTATCAATTTTTGGCGCCGCTGCCGGGGAGCGGCGGTGGAATATTGTAATTAGTACTTTTTGATTTTGTAAATAGTTAGGTTTTTATTTTTATTTTTTTTATTTTTATTTTTATTTTTGTATAGTCTTTTATTTCATTTTTAGTTCAATTTGACTTGGTTTCTGTTTAGAATTTTATTTCAGGTACCTTTTGGAGGATGATGAATTCTTTGCACGAGATGTCATCTAAGATGACACTTGCGGAATATAAGCGTAGAAGTTCGCATTCTCAGGGAACGTCTTCTGATATGACGCTTGGGGAATATATGCATAGGCTACGGTATGGAGTTTTTTCTCCACATATGGTAAGTGAAGAATCACCTTTAACAATATATGAGAAGTATTACAAACACACACCGCCTAGTTTGGAACAAAGATTGAGAGTTCTTGAATGCCAAAGATTATTTGCTGATGATGATGAATTTTGTACTGACTCTTTGTTCCAGACAGAACTTATAAATGACCCTGTGGATGATTGTGTGGATGATTTTCCTAATTCCATGGATGAATGTATCTCACAAGATCATTCACCCGACTTAGAGGTTGTTTCTAAACCCTTAGACTTCCAAAAGTTGCCTAATTTAGGGTTAGAATTGTGTGCTTCTAAAGTGTTGTTGGGTTACTTTGCATCTAAGTACCCAGAGGACTTGCCTATTATTGATACCGTGCATGAGACGATTGATACTGGTCAGGTAACTTTAACTGCTGATTTTGAACTAATCTCAGTTTGTTTATCCCACTTTGCAGATTCTGATGATTCTATGCTTATTGACATTGTCAATGCATTGTGCCCTCCAATGGTTAATCAAGGTAACCATAACGGAAATTGTTTCCGAGGACTTAGAACCAGATTTAGGAGTGACTGATTTTGATAAACTTGAACCACTAAATGCATATTTAGTTTGATAATTCTTTGCCTTTTTAAAATGTCAATTCATTACCTCCTCTGATTTTTAGTGAAGATAATGTGTCGACCGAATGTATTTCAGCTGATTTAGGACTTGATTTAGAGTGTGCTTCTCGAATAGAAACTAATAGGTATTCTATGTTGGTTGTCCATGTGAGTGATTTACTTTCCTCAACTAAGGACTATTTTCTATTGAGAATGGATTTACACATCTTTTTGGAGGTTTATAGTGCTTGCAGGTTCATATTCGCAGCTGAACTGATTTGTTGGATTGATCCCCAACTTTTCAGACTTTATATATATGCTTTGCAAGGATACAAAGATTATGCTTTATGGGAGTCAACCCATACGATTTTGCTTCATGGGAGTCAACCCATCAGATTTGTTTTCTTTCCTCTATCTTTTATTTGTTTGCTTGAATTTCCCATCTTAATTTCTATGTTGGATGACTCAATTACATTGAGGACAATGTAATGTTTAAGTGTG
>NW_020649304.1:1874811-1875017 GCF_003573695.1 Papaver somniferum
TGGAAGATGGCAGCATCTGTTCGAAGGAGATGGAGCTGGCTAGAGAAGGTTGTTGGCTGGTTTTGTACGGGACCATTCCCATCGAAATGGAGTTGATGCCCAACGAGTCGGAAATGAAACTGGTTTTTACCGTGATCAGTCTGGGAAGGAGCTCGGTGTGGTTAATCTGATATTAGGGTTGGTCGAACACTTTCTTAAGCTGCGGA
>NW_020649304.1:1875027-1875703 GCF_003573695.1 Papaver somniferum
TGCTTGCAGGTTCATATTCGCAGCTGAACTGATTTGTTGGATTGATCCCCAACTTTTCAGACTTTATATATATGCTTTGCAAGGATACAAAGATTATGCTTTATGGGAGTCAACCCATACGATTTTGCTTCATGGGAGTCAACCCATCAGATTTGTTTTCTTTCCTCTATCTTTTATTTGTTTGCTTGAATTTCCCATCTTAATTTCTATGTTGGATGACTCAATTACATTGAGGACAATGTAATGTTTAAGTGTGCGGGAGTGGCACTTTCGTTAGGAATTTTGATTAAAAAAATTTTGAATGAATGACCAGCTGTTTAGCGGGTCTACAAAAAAAAAGATGATCAGCTGTGTAGCGGGTCTTAAAAAAAATAAAAAATTATTATATGATTTTCAGGGTTATGACCAGCTGTTTAGCGGGTCTTTTGTATGATATTTTATATGACCAGATGTGTAGCGGGTCTTGGTATGGTATTTCAAATTTTCAGTTTATGACCAGCTGTGTAGCGGGTTTAACTCTCTCTTATGATATGACCAGCTGTGTAGCGGGTCAGTTCTTTGTTTTGCTCGAGGACTAGCAAAATATAAGTGTGGGGCTGTTGATAAGCATGTAAATGCTACATTTTATACCCATATTTATATTAGCTAAGACTCGATATTTTGGCTAATAACACTA
>NW_020649304.1:1875713-1876056 GCF_003573695.1 Papaver somniferum
ATTGAATAGAAGTAGTGGTGGATGTCTTAAAACCCTGGTTACCTAGTTTTCCATTGAATTTATTTTATTAGCCTAGTTTTCTTATTTCGTTTTCAATTATAAAAATTCCAAAAACATCATTTCTGGTTAGTTTTATTAGATATATTGGTTACAGTATTTCCACCGGTCCTCGTGGGAACGACCCGTACTTGCCTCTGTCTACATTGTGGACACCGTGCGATTGCGGTTATCGCATATAGATATCTCCAGATCCTATCAATTTTTGGCGCCGCTGCCGGGGAGCGGCGGTGGAATATTGTAATTAGTACTTTTTGATTTTGTAAATAGTTAGGTTTTTATTTTT
>NW_020649304.1:1876066-1878522 GCF_003573695.1 Papaver somniferum
ACCAGCTGTGTAGCGGGTTTAACTCTCTCTTATGATATGACCAGCTGTGTAGCGGGTCAGTTCTTTGTTTTGCTCGAGGACTAGCAAAATATAAGTGTGGGGCTGTTGATAAGCATGTAAATGCTACATTTTATACCCATATTTATATTAGCTAAGACTCGATATTTTGGCTAATAACACTAATTTGGTGCTATTGTAGAAAGTACAAGGAAATAGCTTCAGAAAGATAAACAGCTCAATAAAAAGCTAAATGGCAGTTGCAACCAAAGAAACTAAAGCTGGTGCTCTCATGGCACTATGAGACAACTTATGCACTTGTGGGCTTCCAAGTCCATAACTCATGTTGGCTATCTTACCATTTCACGTGCAGAGAAACATGGCATGAAACAAAAGAATTTTGCTTTGTTTGCCAAGCATTTGAGTCCATTAGGATTTAAGAAATAAGTGGATGCGGCTTCATTATCACCACGTGTTGTCAGTATGTAAAAGAGCATGTAAGTCTTCTCTTTATCAGATTGAAAAGGGATTCTCATTTCTTAAAAAGCAAATGGAGTTCGAGACGGTTTGAAGCATCTGCTGTTACATTTTGCGAGATGGAAACTTCAGAGATTCATCCATGACGTGTATTGGTAGTACTAGAGAAAAATCAAGCGGCAGCAGCTTATTGTGGAGACTGGGTAATGGCCTGAAGTTGGAAACGGTCTCGCAACTGATTGGTGTTGGTTGTCACTGCAGTCTATAATATCTCGATTGCATAGCAAAACGAAGGAAGTGACGAGTTTAATAGTAGCAGCAAAGCAAGGAAGAAGATGTGTTTGTGCTCGAAGAGAGTTGGTCACAAACAGAAACGGTCCGCTGCAGGCAGTAGAGGTGGATCTCATTGTCAATGGAGTGGGGGTTCGCTGGATGAATGATTGAAGTGATTCTGGTCGAGAAAGATTGGCAGTGGTGGTTATCTTCAAATACTTCGTGGCAATGACGCAGGTTTTTTTTATTTTGATAAGAAGAGAAGATTTTATTGAGAAAAGAAGAATGTACAAGATACTACCAGTGGTAGTAAGAAAAAATAATTAAGTAAATACAATGTTCCAGTTTTTTACAGTGTAAGCAAAGTTTACATGAACCTTGTTACCAAAAGCCGCTGCCCAAGTGAGAACTACTGTTTTGCATCACTGCATAATTCCTCATCTAGCTTGTAGGTGTAGTTTTCTTCAAAACTCTGCAGTTTCTTTCCCTCCATAGAACCCATACGACAGCAGCAGGGATAAGTTTCCATACCACCTTAGCATTGCCAGAGAATGGAGTATTGTACCATGTATTTGCCAGATTAAAGAAAGAATCTGGAAAGACACATGCCCAACTTTCAGAAGGAGTTATAAAGGACCAAACCTTATGAGCAACTTTACAATGAAGTAAAATATGATCTTGGGATTTTGTACTGTCTCCACATAAGCTGCAAGAACTGTCAATATCCATTATTGCAATCTGTCTTGAGAATTTAATCTTCCATGGACAACACACCATAATAAAAAAATTAACCTTAGGAGGTATTCCATGTACCCACACAAAATCATAAGGAAAATTAGCTACTCCATCTTCTCTAATCACCTTTGAATATAAAGATTTAACTGAAAAGGTTCCATCTGAATTCAGAGGCCATCTCCTAACATCCGGAAGAGTATCCAGGATTGGAGGAGTTGAGTCAATAACCTGTAGAAGAGCGGCTAAAGAATCAACTTCATCATTTGTCAGAGATCTCTTGAAATCAAATTTCCAAGAGTTATCTGAAGTGATATGATCAGCTAAGCTTGCATTTTTAAGTTTATCCAACTTATACAGATTGCTGAAAGAGTCCATGAGACATAATTCCCCTCTCCATTTGTCATGCCAAAAAGAAGTGTTCTCTCCTGAATGAATGCTGAGAGAATAGTTTGCAGTGATAAGAGCACCAGCTTCAACAATTGTCCTCCAACATGAAACTCCATGGGTTGAGTAAACTTTTTCTGGGGTCCAACATGAAAAAAACAACCATATTTTTCTACAATTAGTTTATACCATAAATGTGATTTTTCACTCCCAAATCTCCAACACCATTTGGCAAGAAGAGCTTGATTCATTACCCTGAGATTAAGAACTCCTAAACCACCTCTCTCTTTTGAAGCGATCACCAATTTCCAATTAATCAAATGAGAACACTTACTTCCAGAAGAATTATGTTCCCATAGAAAATTCCTCATTTTCTTCTCCAGAATATTTATTATTGAAATAGGGGCTTTGAATAAAGAAAAGTAATACATTGGAAGAGAGCTTAAAATGTGTTTCAGGAGAGCCAATTTACCTCCTTTTGAAAGTGAAATCTGATTCCAAAAAGAAAGCCTTGCATCAACTCTTTCAAGAATGGGAGTCCAAATAAATTTGCAGTTAGCTTTAGCCCCCAGGGGCATACCCAGATACAT
>NW_020649304.1:1878532-1878996 GCF_003573695.1 Papaver somniferum
CGGAATATAAGCGTAGAAGTTCGCATTCTCAGGGAACGTCTTCTGATATGACGCTTGGGGAATATATGCATAGGCTACGGTATGGAGTTTTTTCTCCACATATGGTAAGTGAAGAATCACCTTTAACAATATATGAGAAGTATTACAAACACACACCGCCTAGTTTGGAACAAAGATTGAGAGTTCTTGAATGCCAAAGATTATTTGCTGATGATGATGAATTTTGTACTGACTCTTTGTTCCAGACAGAACTTATAAATGACCCTGTGGATGATTGTGTGGATGATTTTCCTAATTCCATGGATGAATGTATCTCACAAGATCATTCACCCGACTTAGAGGTTGTTTCTAAACCCTTAGACTTCCAAAAGTTGCCTAATTTAGGGTTAGAATTGTGTGCTTCTAAAGTGTTGTTGGGTTACTTTGCATCTAAGTACCCAGAGGACTTGCCTATTATTGATACC
>NW_020649304.1:1879006-1959330 GCF_003573695.1 Papaver somniferum
TTTGAATAAAGAAAAGTAATACATTGGAAGAGAGCTTAAAATGTGTTTCAGGAGAGCCAATTTACCTCCTTTTGAAAGTGAAATCTGATTCCAAAAAGAAAGCCTTGCATCAACTCTTTCAAGAATGGGAGTCCAAATAAATTTGCAGTTAGCTTTAGCCCCCAGGGGCATACCCAGATACATGAAAGGAAGATTGTCTGTTTTGTATCCAAAAACAGTTGCCCATTCCTTGTCCGTATGTAATGGTTGGGTGAGCTGCCTAGTTGGTGATGATTGGAAGATGGCAGCATCTGTTCGAAGGAGATGGAGCTGGCTAGAGAAGGTTGTTGGCTGGTTTTGTACGGGACCATTCCCATCGAAATGGAGTTGATGCCCAACGAGTCGGAAATGAAACTGGTTTTTACCGTGATCAGTCTGGGAAGGAGCTCGGTGTGGTTAATCTGATATTAGGGTTGGTCGAACACTTTCTTAAGCTGCGGAATACTGGACTGGGCCTTTGGAAGGATTTGCTAGGTCTTATTTTAAGGCTCTTGGCAACACTATAAAAGCGAACATAGACTACAGAAGAAGGGGAGGCCGGCTGGAACATATACTTCGGAGGCCGTTTTGGAGACGAAGAGGGAGGCGCTGCTACAGTGTCGAGAAGAAGAACTGGGTTTGAGTTTGCATTTTCGTTTTCAACTAGCTAGTGATTTTCTTTCATATGTTTATGGCTTTTGAGAAAGCCATGTTTTGCTAGATTCATGTAACTAGGGTTCATGATTGAAACCACTTTGGGGTACTAGACTACTTTTAATTAAATTGAATTATCAAGTAATAGGCCATTATGATTTGAATTGATTAATCTTTGAATATTGTTTATTTGATTGATTGAAAAACGAGTTGTTGCACTGCCGATTCTAGAAACCTTTGTGCGTAATAGGTAGTCTTACAAATATTTTTGGTTTCATTGTTTGACAGTCCATAGTTGGGTTAAATCCTTTGATGGGTTATGCTTAGAATAGTCAAATAATATTTGTGAATTAATATTTAGTTTCGTATATTTTTCTCGCTGATGCAACTTGATAGTGCATGCTTGGATTTATTCTTTTGATGCGCTATGCTTAGGGTATACCAGTGACATTTGCGACTCTATTCTTATAATAGGTGATGTCAATAGAACGAAAGATAAACATATTTTCATAATTATGTTTCATTTCAGTAATTGAATAGAAGTAGTGGTGGATGTCTTAAAACCCTGGTTACCTAGTTTTCCATTGAATTTATTTTATTAGCCTAGTTTTCTTATTTCGTTTTCAATTATAAAAATTCCAAAAACATCATTTCTGGTTAGTTTTATTAGATATATTGGTTACAGTATTTCCACCGGTCCTCGTGGGAACGACCCGTACTTGCCTCTGTCTACATTGTGGACACCGTGCGATTGCGGTTATCGCATATAGATATCTCCAGATCCTATCAATTTTTGGCGCCGCTGCCGGGGAGCGGCGGTGGAATATTGTAATTAGTACTTTTTGATTTTGTAAATAGTTAGGTTTTTATTTTTTTTATTTTTATTTTTATTTTTATTTTTGTATAGTCTTTTATTTCATTTTTAGTTCAATTTGACTTGGTTTCTGTTTAGAATTTTATTTCAGGTACCTTTTGGAGGATGATGAATTCTTTGCACGAGATGTCATCTAAGATGACACTTTCGGAATATAAGCGTAGAAGTTCGCATTCTCAGGGAACGTCTTCTGATATGACGCTTGGGGAATATATGCATAGGCTACGGTATGGAGTTTTTTCTCCACATATGGTAAGTGAAGAATCACCTTTAACAATATATGAGAAGTATTACAAACACACACCGCCTAGTTTGGAACAAAGATTGAGAGTTCTTGAATGCCAAAGATTATTTGCTGATGATGATGAATTTTGTACTGACTCTTTGTTCCAGACAGAACTTATAAATGACCCTGTGGATGATTGTGTGGATGATTTTCCTAATTCCATGGATGAATGTATCTCACAAGATCATTCACCCGACTTAGAGGTTGTTTCTAAACCCTTAGACTTCCAAAAGTTGCCTAATTTAGGGTTAGAATTGTGTGCTTCTAAAGTGTTGTTGGGTTACTTTGCATCTAAGTACCCAGAGGACTTGCCTATTATTGATACCATGCATGAGACGATTGATACTGGTCAGGTAACTTTAACTGCTGATTTTGAACTAATCTCAGTTTGTTTATCCCACTTTGCAGATTCTGATGATTCTATGCTTATTGACATTGTCAATGCATTGCGCCCTCCAATGGTTAATCAAGGTAACCATAACAGAAATTGTTTCCGAGGACTTAGAACCAGATTTAGGAGTGACTGATTTTGATAAACTTGAACCACTAAATGCATATTTAGTTTGATAATTCTTTGCCTTTTTAAAATGTCAATTCATTACCTCCTCTGATTTTTAGCGAAGATAATGTGTCGACCGAATGTATTTCAGCTGATTTAGGACTTGATTTAGAGTGTGCTTCTCGAATAGAAACTAATAGGTATTCTATGTTGGTTTTCCATGTGAGTGATTTACTTTCCTCAACTAAGGACTATTTTCTATTGAGAATGGATTTACACATCTTTTTGGAGGTTTATAATGCTTGCAGGTTCATATTCGCAGCTGAACTGATTTGTTGGATTGATCCCCAACTTTTCAGACTTTATATATATGCTTTGCAAGGATACAAAGATTATGCTTTATGGGAGTCAACCCATACGATTTTGCTTCATGGGAGTCAACCCATCAGATTTGTTTTCTTTCCTCTATCTTTTATTTGTTTGCTTGAATTTCCCATCTTAATTTCTATGTTGGATGACTCAATTACATTGAGGACAATGTAATGTTTAAGTGTGGGGGAGTGGCACTTTCGTTAGGAATTTTGATTAAAAATTTTTTGAATGAATGACCAGCTGTTTAGCAGGTCTACAAAAAAAAAAAAAGATTATCAGCTGTGTAGCGGGTCTTAAAAAAAATAAAAAATTATTATATGATTTTCAGGGTTATGACCAGCTGTTTAGCGGGTCTTTTGTATGATATTTTCTATGACCAGCTGTGTAGCGGGTCTTGGTATGGTATTTCAAATTTTCAGTTTATTACCAGCTGTGTAGCGGGTTTAACTCTCTCTTATGATATGACCAGCTGTGTAGCGGGTCAGTTCTTTGTTTTGCTCGAGGACTAGCAAAATATAAGTGTGGGGCTGTTGATAAGCATGTAAATGCTACATTTTATACCCATATTTATATTAGCTAAGACTCGATATTTTGGCTAATAACACTATTTTGGTGCTTTTGTATAAAGTACAAGGAAATAGCTTCAGAAAGATAAACAGCTCAATAAAAAGCTAAATGGCAGTTGCAACCAAAGAAACTAAAGCTGGTGCTCTCATGGCACTATGAGACAACTTATGCACTTGTGGGCTGCCAAGTCCATAAATCATGTTGGCTATCTTACCATTTCACGTGCAGAGAAACATGGCATGAAACAAAAGAATTTTGCTTTGTTTGCCAAGCATTTGAGTCCATTAGGATTTAATAAATAAGTGGATGTGGCTTCATTATCACCACGTGTTGTCAGTATGTAAAAGAGCATGTAAGTCTTCTCTTTATCAGATTGAAAAGGGATTCTCATTTCTTAAAAAGGAAATGGAGTTCGAGACGGTTTGAAGCATCCGCTGTTACATTTTGCGAGATTGAAACTTCAGTGATTCATCCATGACGTGTATTGGTAGTACTAGAGAAAAATCAAGCGGCAGCAGCTTATTGTGGAGAGTGGGTAATGGCCTGAAGTTGGAAACGGTCTCGCAACTGATTGGTGTTGGTTGTCACTGCAGTCTATAATATCTCGATTGCATAGAAAAACGATGGCAGTGACGAGTTTAATAGGAGCAGCAAAGCAATGAAGAAGATGTGTTTGTGCTCGAAGAGAGTTGGTCTCAAACAGAAACGGTCTGTTGCAGGCAGTAGAGGTGGATCTCATTGTCAATGGAGTGGGGGTTCGCTGGATGAATGATTGAAGTGATTCTGGTCGGGAAAGATTGGCAGTGGTGGTTATCTTCAAATACTTCGTGGCAATGACGCAGCTTTTTTCATTTTGATAGGAAGAGAAGATTTTATTGAGAAAAGAAGAATGTACAAGATACTACCAGTGGTAGTAAGAAAAAACAATTAAGTAAATACAATGTTCCAGTTTTTTACAGTGTAAGCAAAGTTTACATGAACCTTGTTACCAAAAGCCGTTGCCCAAGTGAGAACTAGTGTTTTTGCATCACTGCATAATTCCTCATCTAGCTTGTAGGTGTAGTTTTCTTCAAAAACTCTGCAGTTTCTTTCCCTCCATAGAACCCATACGACAGCAGCAGGGATAAGTTTCCATACCACCTTAGCATTGCCAGAGAATGGAGTATTGTACCATGTACTTTCCAGATTAAAGAAAGAATCTGGAAAGAACCATGCCCAACTTTCAGAAGGAGTTATAGAGGACCAAACCTTATGAGAAACTTTACAGTGAAGTAAAATATGATCTTTGGATTTTGTACTGTCTCCATATAAGCTGCAAGAACTGTCAATATCCACTATTGCAATCTGTCTTGAGATTTTAATCTTCCATGGACAGCACACCATAATAAAAAAATTAACCTTAGGAGGTATTCCATGTACCCACACAAAATCATAAGGAAAATTAGCTACTCCATCTTCTCTAATCACCTTTGAATATAAAGATTTAACTGAAAAGGTTTCATCTGAATTCAGAGGCCATCTCGTAACATCCGGAAGAGTATCCAGGATTGGAGGAGTTGAGTCAATAACCTGTAGAAGAGCGGCTAAAGAATCAACTTCATCATTTGTTAGAGTTCTCTTGAAATCAAATTTCCAAGAGTTATCCGAAGTGATATGATCAGCTAAGCTTGCATTTTTAAGTTTATCCAACTTATACAGATTGCTGAAAGAGTCCATAAGACATAATTCCCCTCTCCATATGTCATGCCAAAAAGAAGTGTTCTCTCCTGAATGAATGCTGAGAGAATAGTTTGCCGTGATAAGAGCACCAGCTTCAACAATGGTCCTCCAACATGAAACTCCATGGGCTGAGTAAACTTTTTCTGGGGTCCAAGATGAAAAAGAGCAACCATATTTTTCTGCAATTAGTTTATACCATAAATGTGATTTTTCACTCCCAAATCTCCAACACCATTTGGCAAGAAGAGCTTGATTCATTACCCTGAGATTAAGAACTCCTAAACCACCTCTCTCTTTTGAAGCGATCACTAATTTACAATTAATCACTTACTTCAAGAATAATTATGTTCCCATAGAAAATTCCTCATTTTCTTATCCAAAATATTTATTATTGAAATATGGGTTTTGAATAAAGAAAAGTAATACATTGGAAGAGAGCTTAAAATGTGTTTCAGGAGAGCCAATTTACCTCCTTTTGAAAGTGAAATCTGATTCCAAAAAGAAAGCCTTGCATCAACTCTTTCAAGAATGGGAGTCCAAATAAATTTGCAGTTAGCTTTAGCCCCCAGGGGCATACCCAGATACATCAAAGGAAGATTGTCTGTTTTGCATCCAAAAGCAGTTGCCCATTCCTTGTCCGTATGTAATGATTGGGTGAGCTGCCTAGTTGGTGATGATTGGAAGATGGCAGTATCTGTTCGAAGGAGATGGAGCTGGCGAGAGAAGGTTGTTGGCTGGTTTTGTACGGGACCGTTCCCATCGAATCAGTTAATGGAGGTGATGCCCAACGAGTCGGAAATGAAACTGGTTTTTACCGTGATCAGTCTGGGAAGGAGCTCGGTGTGGTTAATCTGATATTAGGGTTGGTCGAACACTTTGTTAAGTTGTGGACTACTGGACTGGGCCTTTGGAAGGATTTTCTAGGTCTTATTTTAAGGCTCTTGGCAACACTATAAAAGCGAACAGAGACTACAGAAGAAGGGGAGGCCGGCTGGAGTTCTTTTTCGGAGGCCGTTTTGGAGACGAAGAGGGAGGCGCTGCCACAATGCCGAGAAGAAGAACTGGGTTTGAGTTTGCATTTTCGTGGTCAACTAGCTAGTGATTTTCTTTCATATGTTTATGGCTTTTGAGAAAGCCATGTTTTGCTAGATTCATATAACTAGGGTTCATGATTGAAACCACTTTGGGGTACTAGACTACTTTTAATTAAATTGAATTATCAAGTAATAGGCCATTATGATTTGAATTGATTAATCTTTGAATATTGTTTATTTGATTGATTGAAAAACGAGTTGTTGCATTGCCGGTTCTAGAAACCTTTGTGCGTAATTGGTAGTCTTACAAATATTTTTGGTTTCATTGTTTGACAGTCCATACTTGGGTTAAATCCTTTGATGGGTTATGCTTAGAATAGTCAAATAATATTTGTGAATTAATATTTAATTTCGTATATTTTTCTCGCTGATGCAACTTGATGGTGCATGCTTGGATTTATTCTTTTGATGCGCTATGCTTAGGGTATACCAGTGACATTTGCGACTCTATGCTTATAATAGGTGATGTCAATAGAACGAAAGATAAACATATTTTCATAATTATGTTTCATTTCAGTAATTGAATAGAAGTGGTGGTGGATGTCTTAAAACCCTGGTTACCTAGTTTTTCATTGAATTTATTTTATTAGCCTAGTTTTCTTATTTCGTTTTCAATTATAAAAATTCCAAAAACATCATTTCTGGTTAGTTTTATTAGAGATATTGGTTACATTATTTCCACCTCTCCTCGTGGGAACGACCCGTACTTGCCTTTGTCTACATTGTAGACACCGTGCGATTGCGGTTATCACATGTAGGTATCTCCAGATCCTATCAATAGACTCAAATAAATCAGAATACTTTGCAGACATTAGATGAGTTTAAAACTAGCATAGGACGTATTGAATCACGTCTCAATGTTAGGGAGAAAGGGACATTGCCTGCCCAAACTCAACCTAACCCGAAAGGCCAGTATGAAGCTAATATTTAACAAGCTAAGGTTGTTACAACACTTAGAAATGGTAAGGTGATAGAGACTTCAATGAAGGTAAACGAACCTGAGAAGTCTCCAAAACCCAAGGGTGGTGACTGTCACAGTGAAACTGAAAATGAAAATTCTGATGTTGATAAGAAAATGCATGCTCCATTTCCTCATCGTTTGTTGTCTACTAAACTACCAACTGATAATAAGGATATTCTTGATGTTTTGCAGCAGGTGAAAGTTAACATTCCTCTCTCGAGTGTGATTAAGCAAATTCCAGCTTACGCCAAGTTCATAAAGGATCTTTGCACTGTTAAAAGGAAGTATAATGTGCAGAAAAAGGCATTCCTCACGGAACAAGTAAGTGCTATTCTTAAACACGACACTCCTCCCAAATATAAAGATCCGGGATGCCCTACTATTTCTTGTATAATGGGGAATTTTTCGTGATCAAACAAGCACTTTTGGATTTGGGAGCTAGTGTAAACCTCCTACCGTTCTCGTTGTATGAGCAGTTGGGCTTAGGTGAATTAAAACCCACCTCAGTCACTCTACAACTTGCGGACAGATCGGTTAAAGTACCGAGAGGGGTAATTGAGGATGTGTTAGTTAAAATCGATAAATTTTACAATCCGGTGGATTTTATTGTTTTGGATACTCAACCTGTGGTTAATGCTAGTAATGAAATACCTATCATTTTAGGTCGCCCTTTCCTTGCAACTGCCAATGCTTTGATTAATTGTCGAAACGGTATAATGAATCTTTCGTTTGGTAACATGACCGTTAAATTAAACATCTTTGATGCATGTAAATACCCAAGTGGTTATGATGATATTCATGAGGTTAGTATGATTGAAACAATTGTGCAGGAAAATTTATCTCATCTAGAAGCTAGGGATGCATTAGAATCCAGTCTTCTTAACCTTTTGGATTTCGATGAGGATGGATCCATTGAAGAAGTAAATTCGTTATTGGATTCATCCCCATTACTGGATACAAATAAGTGGCGGTCTAGATTTGAATCACTTCCAATCAGTGAGACCAAGCCACTACCCTCATCCATAGAATTCCCAAAGCTTGACCTTAAGCCACTTCCTAGTGACCTGAAATATGCTTTTTTGGGTCAAAATGAAACATTTCCAGTAATCATATCAGCTGAACTTAATGAAGAGCAGGAAGCGATGCTTTCGGATGTTCTTAGGAAGCACAGAAGTGCCATAGGATGGACTATTGCAGACCTGAAAGGAATTGACCCTAGTATTTGTACGCATAAGATTAACTTGGAAGAGAATGCAACACCTTGTCGACAAGGTCAGCTTACGTTGAATCCTCACATGAAAGATGTTATTAAAGATGAAATTCTTAAGCTATTAGATGTAGGTATGATCTATCCTATTTCTGATAGTGAACGGGTCAGTCCAACCGAAGTAGTTCCTAAGAAATCTGGTATTACAGTTGTTGAGAATGAAAATAATAAAATGATCCCAACTAGAAAGGTCACTGGTTGGCGTGTTTGCATTGATTATCGCAAGTTGAATTCTGTTAGTAGGAAAGATCATTTTCCTTTGTCGTTTATTGATGAAATTCTTGAGAGACTTGTAGGTCATAAGTTCTATTGCTTTCTCGACAGATACTCGGGCTATAATCAAGTGGAGATTGCTCGAGAAGATCAGGAAAAAACAACTTTTACATGCCCATATGGGACCTTTGCTTACAAACTAATTCCCTTTGGGTTATGCAATGCACCAGTGACGTTCCAACGTCTCAGGCTAAGTATTTTTTTCTGATATGGTCGGTAAGAATATGGAAGTATTTATAGATGATTTTTCAATCTTTGGTGATAGTTTTACTGATTGCTTGCATCACTTAGAATTAGCTCTGATTCGTTGCACTGAAACAAATCTTGTTCTCAACTGGGAAAAGTGTAACTTTATGGTTTCTAGAGGAAATGTGTTAGGTCATGTTGTTTCATCTCAGGGACTTGAGGTAGATAAAGCTAAAACCGACCTGATTTCACATTTGGCAGACCCAAAGAATATTAAGGAAATAAGGTCTTTTCTTGGACATGCGGGATTTTACCGAAGGTTCGTTAAGGACTTTAGTAAAATCTCCAGGCCCCTGTGCAATCTTTTATCAAAAGACAAAGACTTTGTGTTTGATGAAGAGTGCAAAATAGCTTTTGAAAAGGCCTTATTGACTACAGCTCCAATCATTCAACCCCCTAATTGGTTGTTGCCGTTTGAGATAATGTGTGATGCTAGAGACTTTGCGATTGGAGTTGTTTGAGGACAGAGAGTTCAAAAGTTACCATGTGTTATTTATTATGCAAGCCGTACTTTAAATGACGCACAATGTAACTATTCCACTACGGAAAAAGAGTTTTTATCTGTTGTGTTTGCTTTGGATAAGTTCAGGTCATATCTAGTCGGATCTAAAGTTATTGTGTACACCGACCATGCTGCTCTTAAGCATCTTTTGTCAAATAAAGATGTGAAACCTAGAATGATTAGGTGGATTCTTCTTTTGCAAGAGTTCAATCTCGAAATCAGAGATAAGAAAGGATTTGAGAATGTGGTGGCTGATCATCTATTTAGGATAGTATTTGAGTCGTCTTTTCAAAGTGATGTGGTCGAAACTTTTCCTGATGAACAATTATTTAGTGTGTCACTAACACCTTGGTATGCAGACATTGCAAACTATCTTGTTATAGATGACATTCCAGCTCATTGGACTCAACAAGACAAAACAAAGTTCTTTTCTGAAGTGCAAAATTTTCTGTGGGACGATCCGTTTCTGTTTAAAGTCTGTCTGGATCATCTGATTTGAAGGTGTGTACCAGAGTTTGGACACCAAAGCATCTTGAATTTCAGTCATTCTAGTGCATGTGGAGGACATTTCTCAGGTAAGAAAACTGCCCTGAAAATTCTGCAATGTGGTTTTTACTGGCCGACTCTTTTCAAAGATGCATACTTGTTTTGCAAAGCATGTGAAAAATGCCAAAAGGTAGGAAGAAATTCTCGACGAGATATGATGCCATTAAATCCTATTTTGATTGTCGAAAATTTTTGATGTATGGGGCATAGATTTTATGGGCCCATTTCATTCTTCTTATGGTTATCAGTATATATTGGTTGTTGTTGACTATGTATCTAAATGGATAGAAGTTGTTGCTTGCAGGGATAATGATAGTAGGGTTGTTACTAAGTTTCTGAAAGAGAACATTTTGTCTCGATTTGGCACCCCTAGGGCTATTATTAGTGATAGAGGTACTCATTTTTGTAACAAATCCTTTGAAAATCTAATGAAATCATATGGCATTACTCATAAAATAGCTACATCATATCATCCTCAAATGAGTGGTCAAGTAGAAGTTTCCAACAGAGAGATAAAAGCCATATTGCATAAGACTGTAAACCCAAATCTCAAGGATTGGTCACTACGACTTATTGATGCGTTGTGGGCTTATAGAAAAGCTTTTAAAACTCCATTAGGAATGTCTCCTTATAGGCTTGTATCCGGAAAAGCATGTCATCTACCTGTAGAGTTAGAACACGAAGCTTATTGGGCAATCAAAAAGCTTAATTTTGACCTAGATAAGGCTGGTGAACGAAGGAAATTGCAGCTAAATGAGATCGAAGAAATCAGAAATGAGGCTTATAATACTTCCATGAACTATAAATCTAAAATTAAAATATTTCATAATAAGCATATTATTAGGAAAACATTTGAACGTTTAGATAAAGTTATTCTTTATGATTCTCGATTACATTTATTTCCTGGCAAGCTTAAATCTCGATGGACGGGTCCATTTATTGTTAAGAATGTCTTTCCTTATGGTACTGTTGAGATTGAAAATCCAAATAATGGCAATATTTTTAAGGTGAATGGGCAGAGGTTGAAGCCATTTTTGGAACTTGTGAATCTAGAAGTCGATACCACGACTTTGGAGGATCCTTCTTATGTTTGATTGGCTATGTTTTGCAGATGTCTGGCCGGAGACATAAAATTCAGCGCTTTAGGGAGACAACCCTCTTCTGATGTGTTTGTTGGTATCATAGCTGGAAGCCCTCACGAGACAGACTCGTCCTCTTGTGCGAGCTTGAGGTTTAAAGGCTTGTTGCATGGGATAAATGCAACCGAACTGACCTGCGACAGTGGTAAAATAATGTAGTTTTGTTTTATTTTCTTTCTTTTCTTTATCATGAATAATATGTTTGTGCTGGCTGATTACCCCTTTCCACTTATTGAACTGTTTTTAACCACTGCCACATTGAGGACAATGTAGAAATTAGGTTGGAGGTGGGGTAAATTAAATCCATGCTTTTATGATTCTCTGTCTGCATATTCAGGTTTCATTGTTTCATTGTTTGCTTGTACTTTTTAATCCAAAATAAAATAAAATGAAATGAAATGAAAAAATGAAATGAAAATTTTACATGATAAAATCAGTTGTTTAGCGATCTTTCTACACCACTGTTTAGTGGTTTTGTCTAGCTGTTTAGCGGACATTTCTAATCCAGTTGTTTAGCGGATTCGTCTAGTTGTTTAGCAGACACCCTTAATCCAGCTGTGTAGCGGATTCGTCTAGCTGTTTAGCAGACATTTCTCAACCATTGTTTAGTGGTTCCGTCTAGCTGTTTAGCAGACGTATCTCCATATCCAGCTGTGTAGCGGATATACTTTTTTCTTGTTTTGCTCAGGACTATCAAAATGTAAGTGTGGGGGAGTTTGATAAGCACGTAAGTGCGACATTTTTATACCCACATTTATACTAGCTAGGTCTCGATATTTGGCTAATAATGTTGTTTTAAGTTATTTACAGGAATTACAAATGAAACCCGTTCACCCGGAAAATAAATGGGTAAACGATGAGATGAATGGCGTTTGCGACAACAAAGCTCAAGGCAACAAAAGAGGCCGGGCCTGTGGTGGTCTGCCTTGTACACCCACATGGCAGCTCTTCCACCACATTCTTTTTGTGTTATTATTACAACCATTTTCAACGGCGAGAGATCGAGATTCAGTGAGAAAGAGCCAGGAGATGCAGGTGCTAATTATTTCGAACTCCTACAGTTTCAACGAGAGTGGATATGTGGAGTTTTGGGGTCGAGATTCAAGCCAATCATTTCGTTTTTTTTTCAAACAACATCGATTGAATCTGGGGGTTTATTCCATGAGTTCGATTGACGGATTCTGGGGGTTTGTTTGGTGTCAGTTTCAGTGTAATTGAGATATGGAATTGGGCATAAGTGAAGCGTTTCATGGCATGAACGGAGAGTTTATAGAGTGGTATTGAATGGCAGTTTGGTATTGCTGCTGGTTTACATTTCATATGGGATTTTGTGAGGTTCTGATTATAGCTTGAAATGGGTTTGATTTGGGAATTTTGTGTAGAACAGGGATGAAGGCGTGAGATGAATATCGTTGTGAAATTGAAGATAGCAACCGGTGATGATTTAGTTTGGTGTTGGATCGGGACTCAAGTTCAGTTGATGAGAGAAGAATTTAGATGGGGTCTTGATGTAAACTGAGATTGGTTTTGTTTAGCTGGATTGGGTATGTATCATGGAATGGAAGATGGGTTTTGACCTAATTTCGGTGTTAATCCATCTGTGTGAAGTATTGCTCGAGCCATACAATTGAAGAAGAACTGTTGGAGCAATTTCCAGTGTTAACAACAACAGATTTGGGGGTTTAGTGTGGCAGTGATAAAGCAAGGATTTCTGGTGGTGGTTGTTAAGACATGAAGAGAGTACTGCAGTTGTAGTTTGTCGTGACAGGTCTCAGATGTTAATCTTTCCAGATTTTTAGCAACATATAGAAATTGGGGTTCGTTAGTATGGTATGAAATGTTGAGTTGTTGTGCTCGGTGGGTGAACTGGTTGCAACCGGATTTGTGGCCTGAGATTGGAAGTCATGGTATGTGCTTGGATCGGGTTTCAACTAGGATTTTGTTTGGTCCATTGTGGAGTCTCCCCAACACCTATGATATGATTTTTAATTGTTGTTGTAGTAAAAGATTCGAACTCTAAGACTTGTGAGGATTAAATTTAAAGATTTAATGAAAATAATAAAGTAAGGGTTACTGGGACTAGGATTCCACCGAATTCATATCATAAGGCTCAATCATTCATTATCAACAATTAACGCTCAATAAAAACAACATCGACTCTTATTCTGCCAAGGTAGATTCTCAAAATATTAGTTATAAATCGTAAACATGGGACATCAAACATTTATGCAAGCATGACCCATCAAATAAAATGATAACTAATTAATCAAAATCATAATTCTATTTTAATTAGTGCAAAAGTCATATAGAGAATAAAATAAATTCACCCATGTATGAAATTCGGATTCATCCGTCGACCCAGTGTAGGGGTTTAACTCCTCATATTGTAGGCACGCTCAAAATTCATTTTTATTGCTCAAAAGTGCTTACAAGATGTGAAGAGATAAGAAAACTGAGTTTCGCAACCTGTAAAGCTGTTACAAAACTGTTAACCAATGAAAATTACAGAAAACTATTGTTTTTGTCTGTCGCAGAAAACTGTCGTTCCTGGTGGAAATAGTGACAGTTTTAAACGACAGACTACAAGCGTAGTCTGTTCTTCTTCTTCTTCTTCTTTTCTGCAGCAACAGAAAAATATGCTCTGCAAACCTCTATTCTTCTCCCCAGTCACTCGATGATACCTCTATCATATCCCAGCATCCTTTATATAGTTACAGTACCTTCAAATATACGCCATCAATTCGAATAATCCTCTATCAATGATTTTTATTCTCCACTGAAGTTCACGGGGAATAATTACCATTCTGAATTCTTTCACGCGTCTGTTGTATACTGATCCACTCTAACACGTTGGCAACACAATCTGGATTGATTCAAACTCTTTGTAGCACACGCCACCTTCCAAAAATACAACCATAATCCCGAGATATCCTCAACACACTTGCCTCTCCCAGTTTTTCTTAAACTCGACGGGAATCTTCTTGTTTTGTGTTTTCAAAATATTTACTGTTCCTGTTTCGTAGAAACAGATTGGTACTAATCCAAAGTCGCAAGAAAATCTCGCCAAATATCTCCTAAAATCAATACAGCAAATATCGTATCCTTAACCAATTATTCGTTCCCTGTTTGACTTCAAGTTCATGTTGCGGCTCAATTTCTTCGATGATGATGGACTTACCGTCCCTGTTTAGCTGCAACAGGCCCAATCCAATCGATTGTATCAGTTGAATCTTCATAAAAATCCTCCAGATCCAAAACATGGATAATCGAGTTTTAAAAGCTGCACTGCCCTGTTTTTCTTCCACACGATATTCCAGCCAAATTCAATTGATTATAAAGATCATACCACGCCTGTTAATCTGATTTAAGTCATCCCTAACAGTTTCAGCCATTGAATCACCTTAGAACACGCCCAAACGATGAACCCTAATTCTGCTGCCATTTTCCCGCCTAAACTGAAATTTGAATTGTTGAAGATGAAGTGCCCTGATCCAAAACACGAGCGCCTTTAACAACTGGATGCCTGGGGGTGCCCTTTTCCGAAATGAGGATGTCTTAAGTACTTTTTCTGGGGGTCCAAAAACCACTTTTCGAGCAACTTTTTCCATAAGAGTTTATTTGCCAAAAATACCTTCAAACAAGTTTATTAGTGATAAAATGAGTCCCAGCTAATGTATTTATGGGTGAAAATGTGTCTTACTTTCGTGCTCATCAAATTCCCCCACACTTACATTTTTCTAGTCCTCGAGCAAAACAGAAAATTGACCCGCTACACAGCTGGTCATATAATAAGAGAGAGAGAGAGACCCGCTACACAGCTGGTCATAATAATAAAAAAAAATTGTTTTTATTTTTTAAACCCGCTACACAGCTGGTCATAAAATAAGATAAAGAGAAAGAGACCCGCTACACAGCCGGTCATAACCCTAACAATCATAAAAAAACAAACAAATTTCAGACCCGCTACACAGCTGGTCATAACATACTAGACAAAAAGAAAAGACTCGCTACACAGCTGGTCATAACCCTAACAATAATAATAATATTTTATTTTTTTTAGACCCGCTCAAAATCTTGTCATAATATACCTACAAACTTACAATAGACCCGCTCAACAGTTGATCATGATTTTCAAGGAAAGTCCTGAAACAGTAAAGTAAAAAAGTTAACCGCTCCCCCATACTTAAACGCTACATTGTCCTCAATGTAATTGAGTCATCCAACGTAAAAATTAAGATGGGAAATTCATAAAGTAAACGAAAATATAAAAAATAAAAATAAATAAAATACCTACTGGAATGTAAAAAAAGGATCCACATACACTAATAACCTAAAAATTTGGGGATCAACCCAAAATACAGTATTTACAAACGACAGCTTCACAATTATGTTATGAAAATGTAGGGACACTGAAACTGTCAGAAACAGAGGATTACCCCCAAACTTAGTTTTTACAACACAAGGAAGTATGTAAAGAACATCATATGGGGATACTATTGGACTGGAAAATTGTCAATTGGCTCATGCACGGTATCAGAAACAGGCAAGTCCTCTGGGTATTTGGATGCAAAGTGATCCAACAAAATTTTAGAAGCACACAATTATAACCCTAAATTTGGTAACTTTTGGAAGTCTAAGGGTCTAGACACAACCTGTAAGTCGGGTGAATGATCTTGTGAGATAAATTCATATATAGAATTAGGAAAATCATCCACACAATCATCCACAGGGTCATCTATATGTTCTGTCAGGGACATAGAGTCACTACAAGACTGATCATCATCATCATTAAATAATTTCTGGCATTCCATAATTCTCAATCTTTGTTCCAAACTAGGTGGTGTGTATTTGTAATACTTCTCATATATCATTAGAGGCGATTCTTCACTTACCTCATGTGGAGCAGAAACTCCACACCGTTGCCTATGCTTATATTCAGCAAGCGTCATCTCTGATGAGGTTGCCTGATGATTTTAACTTCTACGCTTATATTCTGCCAATGTCATCTTAGGTGACGTCTCCTCGGAAGAAGTCATCATCCTCAAAAAGTCCCTGAAAAGAAATACAAAAAGAAGCGCATAAAAAGGAAAAAAGAAAATCTAAAATGAAATGAAAATACTGTACAAAATAAAAATAAACCTAAAAATTAATCTAAAAACAAGTCCGCGTCGGTGGCGCCAAAAATGATATGATTTTTAATTGTTGTTGTAGTAAAAGATTCGAACTCTAAGACTTGTGAAGATTAAATTTAAAGATTTAATGAAAATAATAAAGTGAGGGTTACTGGGACTAGGATTCCACCGAATTCATATCATACGGCTCAATTATTCATTCTCAACAATTAACGCTCAATAAAAACAACATCGACTCTTATTCCGCCAAGGTAGATTCTCAAAATATTAGTTATAAATCGTAAGCATGGGACATCAAACATTTATGCAAGTATGACCCATCAAATAAAATGATAACTAATTAATCAAAATCATAATTCTATTTTAATTGGTGCAAAAGTCATATAGAGAAAAAAATAAGTTCACCCATGTATGAAATTCGGATTCATCCATCGACCCAGTATAGGGGTTTAACTCCTCATATTGTAGGCACGCTCAAAATTCATTTTTATTGCTCAAAAGTGCTTACAAGAGGTGAAGAGATAAGAAAACTGAGTTTCGCAACGCTGTAAAGCAGTTACAAAATTGCTACAATGAAAATTACAGAAAACTATTGTTTTTATCTGTCGCAGAAAATTGTCGTTCCTGGTGGAAACAGTGACAGTTTTAAACGACAGACTACAAGCGTAGTATGTTCTTCTTCTTCTTCTTTTCTGCAGCAGCAGAAAAATATGCTCTGCAACCCTCTATTCTTCTCCCCAGTCACTCGATGATACCTCTATCATATCCCAGCAGCCTTTATATAGTTACAACACCTTCAAATATCCGCCATCAATAAATAATCCTCTATCAATAATTTTTATTCTTGATGAGAAGCGGAAGCTTACAATGAAAATAATTTGAAATTGATAACTTAGATAGGATAAATAATCTACCAATTTAGTTTCTTCTACCCTTTGAATAAAGGAAGAATTCTTCTCAAATAACTTATAATTTCTACCCAATTAAATTGGAAACTATAAGACTATGAGAGGCATCTAGTTGATACTCTAGAATTAGATGATCTAATTCCCCCTAGAGATAACAATTAGGTTTGAAATAAGAGAAAACTCTCATCCTCACACAATATTCTAAAACTCAAAAACTTCCTCCTTTAGCCTTATGTCTTCTAATTTATACTAGCACCAAGGGCATACTTGTCATATTCAAAGTAATTCTAGGATGGACTATAAATGGTGCTTCAATATCGATATGGGACATCCACAATACATCATCCTCCCCTTCTTTAAACAAATTCGTCCTCGAATTCTTCAAAGCGTATTATCCATTTGTGCTTGAACTTCTTCCTTGCTTGAAGACAATTCTACCTCTACACCTTCCATTATAATTACTCACCAAATGTAGCACTTTGTGGTAATAGTTGAGAGCATCCCCAAGTAGTAATGACACACCAAGTATTTCTTCGTTTGTAAATACATCATCCTCCCCTTGTTTGAAAAAATTCTTCCACGAATTCTCCAAAGCATATTCTCCATTAGTGCTTGAACTTCTTCCTTGTTTGAAGACAATTCCACCTCTACACATTCCATTGTAGTTATTCACCAAATGTAGCATATTGTGGTCATAGTTAAGATCATCCCCAAGTAGTAATGACACACCAAGTATTTCTTCGTTTGTAAATACATCATCCTCCCCTTGTTTGAACAAATTCGTCCACAAATTCTCCAAAACGTATTCTTCATTTTTGCTTGAACTTCTTCCTTACTTGAAGACAATTCTATCTTTATACCTTCCATTTTAGTTACTCACCAAATGTAGCACTTTGTGGTCATCGTTGAGAGCATCCCCAAGTAGTAAAGAAAGACCAAGCATTTCTCTCAACCTTGCACGGTGACTAGCTTCGGGATATCTATCATCAAAGAATGACCAAATTGGATTGATGTATGATGATTCTACGTTGAGTTGTAACTTGAGTAAAATCTTGTTGACCTTCACTTCCAATTTTTCTTGAGGTCGTTCCAAGTCAATATCATATGTAATTGATGCACCAAAATCTTTTACTTCACCACCATTAAAGACCTCATCAAAAATTGGACATAAAGGTTTGCATTGTCCTTTCTCTTGATTTCTACATGATAAAACTTGATCCATGATAGTAAAATAATCAAAGATTTGATCCACATTCATGCCATCTTGATAGATTGGGAGATTACCCACTATTTCACTTTCCCCATGACTCAAATAACTATCAAATTTTGGTGGAGACATTTCATCAAACATCTCGTGGGAAATTTTTTCATCCTCATATCCACCAACCAAATTGATACATCTAGTTCACTTACATCATCACAATCATTAGGTAGAATCCTTTCTTGGTTATGGAGACTTACAAGTTTCCAATAATATTCTTCACAAATTTCTCCCATTCTTAGATACATATCATCAAACACTTCATGTACAATATTCATTAACACATCCTTTGAATGAATCCTACCAAAATTAACTTGTCTTTTATAAACCATAGTGAAATCAATATAAGATTCAAAAACCCAATTTGAAAACACTATCAAAGAACATACTAATAATCAACCCAAAAATACTTGAGAAAGAGATTAGTAGTGTTCACCTCAAAAACAAATATCTTCACCAATCACACCTTTTCCCCTTGAGAATCAAACCAAAGCTCTGATACCAAATGATGAGAAGCGGAAGCTTACAATGAAAATAAATTGAAATTGATAACTTAAAAGGATAAATAATCAACAAATTTAGTTTCTTATACCCTTTGAATAAAGGAAGAACCTAAAAATGGAGATTCTTCTCAAATAACTTATAATTTCTACCCAATTAAATTGGAAACTATAAGACTATGAGAAGCATTTATTTGATACTCTATAATTAGATGATCTAATTCCCCCTAGAGATAACAATTAGGTTTGAAAGAAGAGAAAACTCTCATCCTCACACAATATTCTAAAACTCCAAAACCTCCTCCTTTAGCCTTATGTCTTCTAATTTATACTAGCACCAAGGGCATACTTGGCATATTCAAAGTAATTCTAGGATGGACTATAAATGGTGCTTCAATATCGATATGGGACATCCACAATACATCAATTCTCCACTGAAGTTCACAGGGAATAATTACCATTCTGAACTCTTTCACGCGTCTATTGTATACTGATCCACTCCAACACGTTGGCAACACAATCTGGATTGATTCAAACTCTTTGTAGCACACGCCACCTTCCAAAAATACAACCATAATCCCGAGATATCCTCAACACACTTGCCTCTCCCTGTTTTTCTTAAACTCGACGGAAATCTTCTTGTTTTGTGTTTTCAAAATATTTACCGTTCCTGTTTCGTAGAAACAGATTGGTACTAATCCAAAGTCGCAAGAAAATCTCGCCAAATATCTCCTAAAATCAATACAACAAATATCGTATCCTTCACCAATTATTCGTTCCCTTTTTGACTTCAAGTTCATGTTGTGGCTCAATTTCTTCGATGCTGATGGACTTACCGGCCCTGTTTAGCTGCAACAGGCCCAATCCAATCGATTGTATCAGTTGAATCTTCATAAAAATCCTCCAGATCCAAAACAGGGATAATCAAGTTTTAAAAGCTGCACTGCCCTGTTTTGCTTCCACACGATATTCCAGCCAAATTCAGTTGATTATAAAGATCATACCACGCCTGTTAATCTGATTTAAGTCATCCCTAACAGTTTCAGCCATTGAAACACCTTAGAACACGCCCAAACGATGAACCCTAATTCTGCTGCCATTTTCCCGCCTAAACTGAAATTTGAATTGTTGAAGATGAAGTGCCCTGATCCAAAACACGGGCGCCTTTAACAACTGGATGCCCGGGGGTGCCCTTATCCAAAATGAGGGTGCCTTAAATACTTTCCGGGGGGTCCAAAAACAACTTTTCGAGCAACTTTTTCCATAAGAGTTTATTTGCCAAAAATACCTACAAACAAGTTTCTTAGTGATAAAATGAGTCCCAACTAATGTATTTATGGGTGAAAATGTATCGTACTTTCGTGCTCATCACCTACTCAAGAGAGGAGTCGAATACAGGTAGTCAACAACTGATTTCAGCTATCTTTAGGCAGAAACAGGAGGAAGAGATTACAACTATTTTCTATGTACTGAATGAAGAGATGAATACGGGTTGGTTCAGGTCTTTTTGGCATGAAGATAGGACTAATTCGTTGAGCTAGAAGTCAGAGAAGAAGTCAAGTTGTTGTTGTATAAATGGAGAAGAAGAACCAACCAAAAGGGTACGAATGAATACTGCAATGTGAATTTTCTTTTGCTTTCTATTTAATTCAGTTCTTTTTAGTTCTCTTGTGTGTTAGAGTTTTTGATTGAATACTTTTAATGGCTATCTACACAATAATGAGAAGCTAAACCCCTCTCTGCTAAGACAAGAGGGGAAGCTTAATGGGTTCTAGTATTCTTTACAGTGATCATAAATGAATTTCATGTTTTATTCCATTTCTTGGTCTCTGTTTGATTGCATTTTTGTGTTGATGATGTCTACAAACTTCTTAGATTCATTGTGATTTCCGGATACATTGAATGCTAGAAAATCCCTGTGACATTTCTCAATTGAACTTTATTTTAGAAACATAATCAATCAGTCATGATATGGTATTTTTTTCGTTACTTTAAAATCCCAATTTTCTATATCTTCCGGGTAGAGCGAATCATTATTCGGTTATGTTCGAGTTATAATTTGATCACATAATACTTGAATGCATTAGGTGGGACCTCAAAGTCTTGGTAGATATAACAATCACTTATTCCTTTCTTTTACAAATATTGTTCTCTGCTTTCTTAATTACAAATCAAAATTATATTATTGCTTTGCTAATTGCTTTGCTAAACAATTCTTCTGAGCACCAACAATCTCTGTGGTTCGAACACGACTATATTACACTTCTTTATCTTTGATACTCTGAAAAGAGCGATCATTCATATTAGTCTAACCTAGCTATCTCGTTTGAATTTAACTTATTGCATCTGAATCGAAATTACTAAATGGTAATGCTATAAAAAAATGAACTTAGTTAGATATGTGCCTAAAGGGGCAGGGTTGTCAATGGGTACTTGATTACCCATAACCGAGAACTGATTACTTCGTATCCAGTTCCTGGTCCTAAAATTGGACACACTAGCAATTCAGATACCCGACAAAATTTTATCATGATAAATCGGGTATACCCATCGGGTACCCGGTTATTTCATTCTTATAATAATCTTTTAGCAAAATACAAAATATTTATTTAGTTTTGACTTTGATTTTTTTCTCATTCTCCATTTTTCTATTAATTTAATATTCATTTGGAATATTAGCAAAGCAATAATAATAAACTTTTATAAAATTAGTTTGGATTCAACAAAAAAAAACAAAAACTTCTTAATACTTAACGGGTACTCGGGACCGATGGCCAGTGGACATCCAGGATTTTTATCAGGTCTGGTTCCTGGTCTTTATAACCGGGTCCGGTCCAGTAGTACAAGGGAAGAAACAAACCCATCGAAAATCTTAGAGTTAGGTTCAAAGAAAAATACAAGTAAAAATGGACCGTCATTTGGTCTGGTTGAGTCAGACCCAGACAAACAAGTGGTTAGAGCAAATTTTACCATTGTTACCCTACAATGGAACCCTCAAATAGGCAAATAGGATGAGAAAATGAGGAATTTGATCACTTGTACATCCCATCTCAAGCTAAACCAATCGGTTCAACATGAGCCGATCAAAACAGTCTTGGTCGATTGGCAAAGCCTCAGCCGAAAACAACTCTAAGTTCATCATCTCTAAATTCAACTCTTTTCCATTTCAAAATCACACATCTTACCCACATAATTCCCAAAAAAAAATCGCTTTATTTTTTTGATAATCTCACTCTGATCATGAAAAATGGCTCCCATAGTTCGTTGTCACAAGATTACTTAAGAAGAGAATTTGACAATTTGTAGAGATTATTTTTTTTAAGTAATTGATCCAATCAATAATGATCAAGGCATGTCGAATCTGATTTTTTTGCACATTATTTTTGTGATGTTCGTCGAAACAATCGGGAACCCGGGAATGTACGATGCTCAAGCATTGTCATGTCGTTTTCAGATGACTAATTGGGAAGTAATGTTATTTGTATATAACTTTAGTAATGAGAAGTAACCAAGCGAGATTGCCCGATGAAATTCATGAAATAAATTGAACCTTTTTACTGGATTCCTTAATTAATTTATCAACTTAATTCGATACTTAATTTTCTTTGTTTGTAAAAATTATAGGTACAAAAAACTCTATCGATATGCCAGTTATTTTGAGATTATGTCAACACGCAAAAATAACAACAATTAACGAATTTAAGGATTTAATTAACCGCTAACGTCAATTAATTTCGAACTAGGGTCAAAACTGATGTTGGAGTTGTGGCGAGATCTCTAGAAGAACGGTGAAGATTAAAATGATCAAATTTATGTTACGAACCTCATTTCGATTTCCTTAAAGAGATGGACAAATTCAACCCTATTGTAATCTCATTTTCCTTAGGAGGTAGGTAAAGACAACGAGTATAAGCAGCGGTGATGAGTTTTTCTTTTCTAGGCAAGGAAAGCATCTTCGATAGCATATAAAAGAGGACAAACAAGCCAAAATCATAAGATAAGCCAGATTAAACTCAATATTAACTTAATGATAACATAACACTAAGCATGAACAACTAAACTTAACATTAACTTGATGTCATGGAATTAACTTATAAATCAACATAACATTTTTTTATCATAACTAAACATAACATTGGGAACTAGTACACTTAACCAAGAAAGTTTGATCTCCCTAACTGATGGAAAATACGATACATTTAACTATAAAGTTGATCATTGTAAGATATAAGCTCTATCTATATTCGCAAGGGTAGCTTGGTATCTTCTATAGAAGTAATTGGAATTAGTGTTGTTGATGATGTCTTTTTTCGGTTACGTAAGGCCTACTATAACCAATTAATCATTGTCATGTAAAAGGCTCCGAAAGGAAGTTAGCTTGTATTGTCATATGAATAAAAATCGCTATCTCAGGATATTTTTCCAGATATAATCAATTAAATTTACAGAAAATGTCAACATATTCCATCCCTAATACATTTTCAATTTCTGATCTTGTTGCAGAATTTCCTTTTGAGTTAATGAAGAATTTGTGATCACTTCCAATAAGGATGTGTTGTTGTTGATAACCGAATCCAACTAATATTTCAGTTCCATATTTCATACCGTCCAATTCATGAAATTCTGCACTAATTTCCCAACTTGAATAATTTCCCCCAACAAACATAATTTTAAGGTTATTATCCCCGAAATTATAAGAATAAATACCGGTACTAGTAAAACTAGAATAGGCTCCGTCACATAATGGTTTACATTCGGGCAATTTAATGTCTGGTACCCAACGTTTCAAAAATTAAGGGATGGTACCTGGACCTGTTATTGACTGTCAAGTCGAACCCTTTACCTGACAGACCATTACCTAGATAGTTAAAATTATAAATAAATTTCAATTTTGTTTTTTGATTATTTGATATCATTAACTAAATGTTAGCACGTGAATTGAAAAACAATATTTGACCCATTACAGCTGATTCATCCGGTTATAGATCAGATCGAACAGTTAAAACGATTACATTATCCAAACATATCACCATCGTCACTTTTGATTCATCAAAATTATTTGTACAATTAACAATGAAATTGTAGTGCAATTTCTATGATTAAGATGAGAACTTTGAATTTCTCATAATTTCTTTCTTTAATCTAACACCTCTAGAATCAACAACCACCATTGCGTAACCATAAAAAGGCAAAAGTCATTTTCACCATCACTTTTTCAAACTTACTTCGTGTCAACACAACCATTATCAACAACCTAATTTGTGGTTTTCATTCTCCGATTTGGGTCAAAATTTCCAACATAAAGTTCATTTTAGTCTCCGCGTAATCTATTTTGACCTTCTTATTACATCCAGAGCCCATTCACCAAAATAAAAAAAATTAAAAAACAAAAAATCAAGAACTTAAACAGATAAAATGGTAATGATGTAGGAAAGAAAGACCGAGAATCTTCAACTATAATACACGGATCTCCACTTACATTATAGTAAAACATTGAAGATAGAAATACAATCTGCTTCAAATTTTGCTTCTCGATTAGCCTTGAAACTGTCTTGATTTTGTCTTCGAATCCCAAATATGATGATACCCAACTTAAACACTAGTAGATCTAGCGAAACCCTAAGATTTAAATAGATAAATCTGACGAAAATCGCTTGAATCCCCTATTCATGTTTACAAACCCTAACACACTCTCCTATGTCCAGTTTTCCGGCAATAATAACTGATTTAGGCTAGATATAAGAATAAATGAGTTTTAATAGTTAGACTAAATTAATCGTGGTTGTTTATTTTTGTGATACGTATAAATGAAGACGTGATCACTAACCGGACGTTAGGAAAATCTTAGTCATTTATACCATTCTTAAGTCTAATAATGAAATACTTGAAGTTCAGTTACAGAAGTTACAACTTTTTATGGTCTACGCGTTGACCTAACAGTCAATGACGGGTCTAGGTACCAATGTTGGGTACCAAATCAATGTGTTGGTCATTTGTTGGGTACCAAACATTAAATAACCCTTTAAATTCACCCTCTGAAGATGGCATATCATGTACCTAGATAAAAATCAAGGTTGTTAAAAACTAAATAACACATTTGTGTTGACTTACCTGTTAACATAAATATTTTACATGTTTACTAAACTAAATGAAAATTCAAATTTAAAAAAAAATAAAATAACGAAAGAATAAAAAAAAATGAATAAAATTAAACAGATACCCTCCCTAATCATTAAAACTCTTTCTCTTATTTCTTTTGAAAATATGATCCCATTAAAAATAAATCGTATGAACAGAAAGAGGAGGTCTCTTCCTAAGACTATAAAGCTAATGCAGAAAAGAAAAGCAAACCTTCGTGATCTGTGATATTCGACTGACACCCGAATTCTAAAGAATAACATAGAACAAAACATTATAAATGTTAAAGAAGAAATGTACCTTGAGGCGATGATCCTCATTCATTCTCCGCGGCTTGCTTTCGACTGTAGTACTTTTGGCTGGAGTTCTCATAGAAAAATATAATCTAGACGTCATGGACAACCTGAAGTTGTTAGCAAACTTGTGATTTATATAAATCACTACATTTAATTGTGACCTCTAAAGTTCTTGTGATTCAGATCTCTTATTAGGCGAAAGTACTGCGGAAGGTTATATTTATATATATGTCTTCTGCCAACCAACCTTTTTGGTCAAATGGAACATCATCTCCCAAACCACAAGGTATCCCAAGAAGGAAGAGCAAATCTAGTGGTGTTATTCCTGTAATAAATATTAACATTCTTAATTTCATTTATATCTTCGTATTGATTGCATGAAAACTATTTCAAAGTTTTCAAAATGAAATGTGTGTGTAGTATACCACCAAAATTCCACCTAGACCAACAATAATTTGTTTTGATGTTCTTTCGCATCAATATAATACAAAGTAAACCAATTATACATATGGACAATAATTTTAACACCGTTAGGTAGGTTTTTACAAAAAAAAAACTTCATAACACCCACCTCTTGGTTTTTGAGCAAAGTTGTCTCTCTCAATTTTTTGTAGACACATGACCTTGAACTCTATCTGATTTTGGACTGGAAAACTAAAAAATAACAATATAATTTAGTTTCCCACCAATGGTACAACTAAAAGTTGAGTACTAAATAGTAATTTTATATATGATTGAACTACGATTACTATTTATCAACTGTGGAAGATCAGAACTATGCATAACCTGTGAAATATCACAGGTTGTGCGTAGTACTCAATCACGATAGAAAACAACAAGATCAGAACATGCAACTACAGAGAAAATAGTTGGGTCTTTTTTTTTTTTTCATTTGTGTTTTCCTCGTTAACAAAATTTCTGGTGTTCGTGTTATTTCTTTTCCGCATTATATTTGTTTATATAATTGAAATATCACAGGTTGTGCGTAGTACTAAATCATGATAGAAAACAGCAAGATCAGAACACGCAACTACAGAGAAAATAGTTGGGCCTGGCTTCACAATCCCAATGAAGTCTTCAAGTCGTTAACCTACAGGGTTTCGTGAAAACCTAAGGTTAAAGGAAAATCGGCTATAGTCGCAACTAGTATCACACAGGAGGTGTGGGGATTAGGTTTCCCAGTTGCTAGAGTTCTCCTTTATATAGTCTTCAAATCAGGGTTTGCAATCAATGTCACCTTGGTAACAAAGTATCCAGTATTCACCGTTAGATGAAAACCTAATTAGATTCAAGCTAAGATATTTCAACCAATAGATCGAACTTAGCTTGTTACACACAAATTAAAAGTGACTTCATTTAGATATGAGTAACCGTACCTAAACGTGTGCACCTTTGTTGGCTCAACAATAGTTAACCGAAGTTATCCATATGAACACTTTCATATCAACCTTATTCATCTTAACCATAACTAGTTCAAATGACTCAAATGAAACTAGTTCTGGAGTTGTTCAATTGTTTATATTCTCATAGAAGTATACAAGACACAATTGAAGCAAAATCGATTTTGATTCACATGAATCAATTCATGAACATTATAGCCATGGTTTGCAAAAGATTGCATTCCTTATTATATAAATATATTAGTTCATGATCAAACCGATTTAGAACATAACCTACTCAAGTATGCAAACGGGCACGCGTACCTAAGTAGCCGGACTTAGTTTGGGTTTGCCAGTATGCGAAAGGGTACGCATACCTTCCAAACACAACAGAAATTCTCGGACCTGAACCTCACGCCAGTACGCGTACCGGTATGTGTACAAGGTTCCCGGACTTTCACTAAACCAACCACTACGCATACGGGTATGCATTCTATGATTCCCGGACTTGGATTACATATATGAAAGTACGCATACTATGCTTTATCCAATCATGGTTAAGTGTTCTAAACTCCATTTCAATCATTGAAACATACGGGTATGCATTCTCACACAAACTATTAGCTTCAAAGCAATTTTCAAGTGATCGAATGATCAATACGAGACATTCCGAGTCTACATCAAATGACTGTCTCACACAAATCATATAAGATGTTACCATGCGATTTTCACATGATCATCTTTTGACTTTCGTCAAGAATATAAGATGAACTTTGTTAAAGCGAAAGCTTACCAACACATGATCATCTTCGAGAAATATGTAATCAAATGTGTATAATTGAAGTCTATATAGCTATACGAATTTGGTCTCAAATAGGAGATAAAGTAGATAGACTTTTGAGTGATAGATGAGTTCAAGTGTCCACATACCTTTTATTGATGAAGTTCTACAAGCTCTCCTTAGTAGTTCTTCGTCTTCATTCGATGAACGCCGTGAAGTCTAATGCTCAACTACACTTTCTATCCTAATCCGAGACTTAGCTATAAGTAGACTAGAAATCAACACTTATAGTTTTGGCAACTAAACTTGACAACAAACTTAAGATAGCGACGCTTGCGAGTTCGACCGAGCAGTGCTCTAACAATCTCCCCCTTTGTCACTAGTATTGTCACTCAATCACTTTATCACTGTACTAAAATGACATCGACAAACCTAACGTCAAACTAACGCTAAGATTTAAAAAATAAAAGTAGTAAACTCAATTAAATGTAATAGTCAAATGAAGTGTATTTATGTAAATCGTTACATTTAATTAAAACTATTTTGTTCCCGGTGATATGCTGATGGTTCATGTGTTTATTTAAATATTTTTCCAATTACCGGTAGTAATGTGATGCTGGATAAAGGAATGACTAGTTGTTGGATGCTCGGGTTAGGAAATTCCTTCTGAGACGTGGATTGAAATCTTCGTATAACTGGAATCAACATATCATGTTTGAGTTCGATCTATGGATAATTTTTCATTTGGGTGAGCTTTAGTGCATGTCCAGTGATCTAGTCAAATTATTGGATAAATAAATAATCCTACAAATTATTATATATATGCGCATGATTTTTGCGTTTGAATTTTTTTTCCCATTTGCAAAAAAGCAACTGAAGTTAATCAGTATCTTCTTGCATTCTGAGTTCACCATGAATGTGTGGTATTACTTCCTTAAGGGTTAGAATATGCAATAGCTTTTTCGAGATGATAGCAGAAACACAATGAGTTGCAAAAGAAAAAAGCTTCAAATGGCTCAGTCAAAAGGCATATCTGGGATATAATCTCATTCATAATCCGGTGGACAATTAAGTCAAGAAGTATGGAAGATATTTAAGCAGGATATATAAATCTCAAGACAATGCCATTGGAATTGTGAAAATTTTGATTTACAATAGGTCTTTGCACTCAAAAATCTTTAATGGATTAACTTTAAACATTGTCCTGGCTAACTGGAATGTTGTTACATGCATAATTAATTGTAGCTTATAAAATTACTCTAATATAATTAAGTTATGGTTTTTGTACTTTCTTTGCGGTCTTGATGTCTTTTTGGGGCCTTTTTGATATGTCGTGCACTTTTTTGAGTCAAAAAATAATATTTCCCCCCTTAAAATCAACATAAAGGTTAAATGTTAATCCTAAGACTTAATACCAACTACCAACTAATAAGTTGTGTAAAAATAAGAGTTGAGACGTAAATGATGCATCATCCATGATTTGAGAAACAAAGTAAGTGTTTTCGCGGAAGGGTCTCGTGTGAGAACACAAAATATATTATTTCGGCTAAAAGGCTTTGCGTGGGATCGAGATAACTTTTGCATGCACGACAGAAAAACAACACAAATTTTTAGTCCCCTATATGAAACGATAAGCGTTGTACACATATCACAACATCCTCAACTTCTTTCATAATTAATCAGCCAACGCAAACAATCAAATAAAACATGTTTTACTTTGATTGATATACATGTCGCACGTATACTCACGATTGTATCCAGGATCTCGTGAATTTCTTATAACAATAATATGTATATGGTACTCTTATTGTAAATTAATTAAGAGGTACCTAAATATTATACTTAGCATAAAAGAGAAAAAAAAAAAGAGCATTTGATGTAAATCCTAAATATTAGATGCGTGTATTTATATTTTTCTTAGGCCCGTATAATATAGCTTTTGTTGTTATAAGTGAATGTAAGTAAGAAAATTGAATAATGGTTATTGAGAAGGCTGGAACAACAAAGAAGAAGTTATGAAGATAATCAAGAACTCAAAAACCAAACACTCTATACATGAGAAACTATTTTATCTAGTGAGAGAGAGAGGGTGTGAGAGTGAGAAAGAGTGAGAATTTAAAAGAATGACAGTGAGAAAGAGGAAGAGTTTGAAAGAAATAATAGGATTTTTATCCTGGGTGTTTTCAAATGGAAAGAATGAATCCTTTTAAGACAGATATTTTCAGAAGTTTATATGTAGGACAAGATTATCCAAGGCTATATCTTGATGATAAAAGACATGGTAGATACTTTGTTAGATTGAGACTGTGAAAAGACTTGCAAATCTTAGTGACAAAACTATCAATACATATGGAATACAAAATAAATAAACTTTGTAGATCTCAATCTAAATGCTTGATTTCCTTGGTTCTTCAACATTACTCGAAATCTTCATCACTTCCAAGTACTCCAATGATTCTGAATGTGTTCAACTCAGCATCATAGTTGTTGAAAATCCGTAGATATAACAATGAGAAAACAGTTTCTCTCAATCATTGTTATACAGTGTCATAGTATTATTACACAACATCAAAGTCCAATTGTATCACCACTTTGACAACAATACTATGGTGATATGTATCACTTCCCCTTAGTCAATACTTCATCTCACATGAAAACCACTCCCCCTTACATAACGATGCGTAAAAACCATATGTATTTGTAGTGTGAACTACACATTAATTCTCCCCCTTTTTGTCAATAAAATTGGTAAAGGTACGAAAACTAGTGGGATCCTAATGAAATTTCCATAGAGATACTTCATGACCAAAAGAGAACATATCAACTTTGTTTAGATGCAATTATATAGTCGAAACTAAATGCATTCATCAAGGAGTTAATAGAGATACAAGAAAACTCCTACAATATTCCACAGCCGCGCTCCCCACAAAGATTTTGCAATTAAGCACAGGTTCAAATAAGAACTCTCCCCCATAAAATGTCATTCCCGAAAGAACAACAAGAGCGACCTTACTTTCACAAGGAAAGAAGGATTTATTTGGACATTAACAAATCATATGAAACATGAATTTGTATCCAAAATACTCAATTAAATTAACCACAAGAGAACCCATGATTAATTTAATCGGAAATGCTCACACAAGAGAACTTACAGAGTCACACAATATTTACACAAAGATGTGGATCAGGGAAAGACCAATACCGTGGAATATTCAAAGATTCATTCTATTTCTCATCAATATAGACATGTAATAAACTTAATCTTTTTACACAAAAGTTCATCCTATCTTCCATCAATATTTGCATAATGACATAATATGCTTAACTTTTGTCGTCAAAAGTCCATCCTATCTTTTATCAATATTTGCACAAAGACATATGATAGACTTAACTTTTGAGCATATACGGGACAATCTTAGTTCACGGACGCAAACACACATATCCTATAACAAGTTGCGATATATAAAACCATAAAGATTAATACTGCAAAATCATCTTCCAAATAAACTTTAGAATTTAAATAAATAAATCTAAGAACATTGCAAGATGAAAATCGTTGGAAATAGGTATGTGTACTCACAATAATGACTATTCCAAACCCTAGTTATCCTTCTTAAAACATAAGAATAAATTCTCATAAGAAGTTTCCTAGACAAAATCAAGTTTCTTTGATAACATCATACCTTTGAAAAGGTCCATCATAAAAGGTATCACTGATACCCTTGATTCTTTTGACCGTAGAGATTCCATGTTAATGAGTTAGAACATTAACTTTCCGATCAACAATGCGGGCAAGATTCCTAGCTTTGACACAATCCATGATGAGTTTATTCTAATTCCTGATCAAGATCTTTTGATTATCAAGGATTTTGGTCTGACCGTCAATAAGCTGATTTATTTGCAGTTGAAGATTTGCAAATTCTACCCTAGAGTCATTCTGAAAAAGAATTAAATCCTTGACAAATTCTCCAATCCAGGAGTTGTACTCTTTTCTTTCAATCATCTTTTTCAAGAAAATAATCGCATCCTTTAACGTCTTCTTCCATCTCAAGATTCACCACTTCCTGAGGTCTTGAAGAGTTCTCCATTTTTTTTTTAAATTATTAGGTATGGAAACACAATATATAAAATATATATGTTTAAAGACAAGAGGAAAATACCCTTGTTAAGGAAACCCTAAAAACTCCCAAGCAAGGACACGGACGTTCGTAGACTGGATAAGGAATTTTAGTGGATCAGAAAAGATCCAAGAAAAAGAAATACTCTCTGTTTTCAGATATCTCTTACCATCATAGCTCAGTAATTAACAGATTTAATCAGAGCACACGGACGAGATACACTAGTTACAAGGAGTCAAGAAATGACTTAACCTTAACAAAAGAAGAAAACAACTAAATCATGTTAGAGCACTGCTCGGTCGAACTCGCAAGAGTTGTTATCTCAAGCTTGTTTGTCAAGTTTAGTTGCCAAAACTATAAGTCTTGATTTCTAGTCTACTAATAGCTAAGTCTCAGACTAGGATAGAAAGTGTAGTTGAGCTCTAGACTCCACGGCGTTCATCATGCAAAGACGAATAACTACTCAAGGAACTGGTGGAACTTCATCGACTAAAAGGTATGTGGATACTAGAACTTATCTATCACTCAAAAGTCTACTTTATCTCATATCTTGAGACAAAAGTCGTATTGCTATATAGACTATGATTATACACATGTACTATTTCGAGCTGAGTTTATCTCGCTTGTATATTTCTCATAATATGTGTTGGTAATCTTTCGCTTGGCCAAGTTCATCTTTATTAGCGACGAAAGTCATATTAGTTTCAATCACTTGAAAATGTCTTTGACGAAAAATAGTTTGTGAACAACAACTATATAACGTCCTCTAAGAATGTTTTAATAATTAAAATGAGAGTTTATAATACATGGATATAAAGTTATAAACATTGTGAGACAACTCATATGTGTGTAAGTCCAATATCCTTGAACCAATGTACGCGTACTTTGCTGCTCAGGATAACCGGAACTAAAGTCCGCGTACCAATACGCGCACTGCCGGAAGTTCACATCCCGTGAATTTATGCTGGAGTTTGTGAACTGAAAACAAACTTAATCCGGGTACTTAAGTCCGCGTACTAGTATGCGTACATAAGTAGGTTATTTTCTAAAAACAATTTAATTCGTGAACTAAGATATTTATATATTAAGGAATGCAATCTTTGCAAACTGTGGCTATAATGTTCATGAACAGATTCGAGTGAATCAAAATTGTTTTTGTTTTGATTGTGTCTTGTATACTTCTATGAGATCTAAGCAATTGAACAACTCTCTAACTAGTTCATTTGAGTCATTTGAACTAGTTATGGTGAAGATGAATAAGGTTGATATGAAAGTGCTCATATGGCTATGGTTAACTACCGTTGAACCAACGACTTGTACACGTTTAGGTACGGTTACTCAAACCTAAATGAAGTTACATTTCATATGTGTATAACAAGCTAAGTTCGATCTAACGGTTGAAAGATATTAGCTTGAATCTAATCAGGTTTTCATCTAACGGTGAATATTGAATGCTTTGTTACCAAGGTAACTTAGATTGAAAACCCTGATTTGAAGACTATATAAAGGAGAACTCTAATCCCCACACCTCCTGTGTGATACTAGTTGTAAGCTAGATTCGATTCTTCTTTAACCTTAGGTTTCTATCGAGACCCTGTAGGTTAACGACTTGAAGACTTCATTGGGATTGTGAAGCCAGACCCAACTATCTTTTATATAGTTGCGTGATCTGATCTTGCTATTTCTATCGTATTTGCGTACAATCGTAAGGATTGGCGTGAGATTAATTTCTCCGATAGAAAAGATAGAAAAGTAGTCACAAACTCTTCGTCTCATCGTTTGTGATTCGACAATATCTTGTTTCGCTAGTCGATTAAGATTATTGTGAGATGATTGATATTTCTAGGATGTTCTTCGGGAATATAAGTCTGGTATATCAATTGGTTCCTGTTCACCTTGATTTATCAAAAGACGGAACAAAACTCGTAGGTATTTCTGTGGGAGACAGATTTATCTATTCATGTAGACTTTTCTATGTGATACAGATTTGTTTATTAAAGTCTTCGACTTTAGGTCGTAGCAACTCTTAGTTGTGGGTGAGATCAGCTAAGGGAATCAAGTGTGTAGTATCCTGCTGGGATCAGAGACGTAGGGAGCAACTGTACCTTGGATCAGTGTGAGATTGATTGGGGTTCAATTATAGTCCAGACCGAAGTTAGTTTGTAGTAGGCTAGTTTCTGTAGCGGTTTAATACAGTGTGTGTTCAATGTGGACTAGGTCCCGGGGTTTTTCTGCATTTGCAGTTTCCTCGTTAACAAAACTTCTGGTGTATGTGTTATTTCTTTTCCGCATTATATTTTGTTATATAATTGAAATATCACAGGTTGTGCGTTAAATCGATCAATTGGGAAATCCAACCTTTGGTTGTTGATTGAAATTGATTGATCCTTGAACATTGGTCTTTGGTAGCGTTCAAGTGATTTCTCTTGTATTAAATTAGACTCGCATATTTCTATTTGCTTGAGTAAGTATTGAATCGAAAAATTGAGATATAACTCTATACTTTTTATTAAGATTGAGTATGACTGTCTAGTTGATTCTCTTAAAAGTATATTGGAGTTTGTCCATACAGATTGCTAAGCGAAATATTGGGTGTGGTTGTTAGACCCCCGCCTTTTCAATTAGTATAAGAGCAGGCAAACACGGTTAAAGACCTAATAAGTCTGTGTTTGTAGCGATCTGACTCTATGGACGAAAGTAATCTCTATAATAACGCAACACCAGATCAGAATTCCCCCTGAGATGTTTCAAAATCCCGAGACATCTAAGAAGCCTCTTGTACCTGCCTTTGTGTCTGAATCTGCCTTCAACCGGGAAAAGTGTCTTGATGAACAGTTGGACAATCTTTCAGATGAGAGTGATTCAGAAGAAGGACAAACTATTGATGAGGAAGTCTCTCAATATATCAAGCTCTTTGACCATGCCTTGAAAGAAAATAAGTCAACAGCTTGCTTCAGAAAATATTTGGCACCTCTCTGTCAAGAAATCAGAAAGATGAGAAAACTCTTTAAAGGTTATGATTGTGGATATAAACTTTTACAATCTACCGTCGAGAAGAAGACTTACGCTTAAAAAGGTCTGAATGTGATAATATCCTTCGAAATCTCTTTGTATATAAAGAAAGACTTGCGGAATCTGAAGCAAGATATGACTCTCAACAAAAATGTTTTACTGACAGAGAACTCAGTCTCTTCGCCAGAGAAAAATCTTTGGAGACCGATCTCGCTGCTGCCCTTAATAAGGTAAAATCACTGGAAGAGAATCTGAAAAGATTCAATTCTAGCTCTACAAAATTATCTTCTATGCTTGGAGCATATAAAGAACATCGTGATACACGTGGTCTGGGCTATAAGGGAATAAACGCTCCAAGTACTGGTAAGATCAATTTTGACCATGCTAATAACAACTCTTCATGTGAAAAAACTTTTCCAGCAGCCGACGGTCTTAGGAACAAGGATTGTACTCTGAAAAAGCGGGGGTCTAACAACACCACCCAATATTTCGCTTAGCAATCTGTATGGAAAAACTTCGAAATACGTTGCTAGAGAATCAACTAGACAGTCAGACTCAATCTAGATAAAAGTATCTCAAGGAGTTAATATCTCTCTCTTGATTTGATTTTTACTCAAGCTAAAAACAATAACGAGTCTTTATCAAATACAAGGAATAACTTGGACGGTACCAAAGACCAATGTCCAAGGATCACTCAATATCAATCAACAACCAAAGGTTGGATTTCCAATTGATGATCACGAACGCACTACCTGTATTATTTCAATTATATAAAATATAATGCGGAAAAGAAATAACACAGACACCAGAAGTTTTGTTAACGAGGAAACCGAAAATGCAGAAAACCCCCGGGACCTAGTCCAGATTGAATACACATTGTATTAAGCCGCTACAGACACTAGCCTACTCCAAGCTAACTTCGGACTGGACTATAGTTGAACCCCAATCAGTCTCTCACCGATCCAAGGTACAAGTGTACTCCTACGCCTCTGATCCTAGAAGGATACTGCGCACTTGATTCCCTTAGCTGATCTCACCCACAACCAAGAGTTGCTGCAACCCAAAATCGCAGACTTGATAATAAACAAATCTGTCTCACACAGAAAAGTCTATCAAAGGATAAATCTGTCTTCCACAGATAAACCCTAGGTTTTGTTCCGTCTTAAGATATGAAATCAAGGTGAACATGAACCAATTGATAAGTCAGTCTTATATCCCGAAGAACAACCTAGATTAATCAATCACCTCTCTACAATCCTTCCTGACTACACAGGCGGTTTGTCGAGGAATCACAAACAGTGAGACGAAGATGTTTGTGACTTGTTTATCTTGCCTATCGGAGAACTCTCACGATCTCAAGCCAATCAAAGATTGTACTCGTACGATAGAAGATGTAAGATCAGATCACACAACTACGATAAAAGTAGTATCGGTCTGGCTTCACAATCCCAATGAAGTCTTTAAGTCGTTAACCTGGTTTTAGAGAAGAAAATCAAAGGTTAAAGGAGAATCGACTCTAACGAGCGCACTAGTATCACACAAACGTGTGGGGATTAGTTTTGCACAATGCTAGATGTCTCCTTTATATAGCTTTCAAATCAGGGTTTTGCCTTAGTTACAAAGCAATCCATATTCACCGTTAGATGAAAACCTGATTGAGATTCAAGCTAATATTTCTCAACCGTTAGATCGAAAACTTAGCTTGTCACACACACTTGGGTAGACGTTTACTGGGTTTGTGAAAACCATGCCCAAACGTATACGTGTATGTTGGTTCAACATAGTAACCCAAAAGGTTAACCATATGAGCATTTCATATAACCTTGTTCTTCTTCACCATAACTAGTTCAATTGACTCAAAAGAACTAGTTAGAGAGTTATTCAATTGCTATGAGATCTTATGTAACTACACAAGACACAGTTCAAACAAAGATTATTCGATTCGATTGAATCGGCTCATGAACTTTACAGCCACGGTTTGCATAAAGCATTCATTAGTAATTTAAGTTTCATGTTCAGAGCACATCTTTAGATCATAACCACTTAAGCTCACAAACAAGTTCCCGGACTTAAGACAACTGGTGGAGTTTTCCAAACTCAGCAGAAAATCTCGGCAAGGAGACTTTCCCCAGTTCGCGGACTTACACGTAAACGAGTTTTTGGAAAATCCCAACAGAAATTCTCGGTCTAGAACTTCCATCAGTTCGCGGACTTGGCAAAGCCAATTCCTCTGGTTTCTCTCAATCAACAAAGTCCGAAAACTTCGGATTAAGGAATACATGGTTATGTAATATAAACTCTCATTCCAATCACCGAGACATTCTCAGAGGACGTTATATAGCCGTTATTCACAGACCGTTTCGCGTCAGAGCAATTCTCAAGGTAATTGAAACTTTTCATGACTTTCGTTACTAGGTGAAGATAAACTTGATCAAAGCGAGACGCTTTACCAACACATGATTTCGAGATATAGATAGGCGAGATATACTCGGCTCAAAATATCAAATGTATATGATCCAGTCTATATAGCATACGACTTTTGTCTCATAAGAAGTAGGAGATAGAAGAGATAGACTTTTGAGTGATAGATAAGTTCAAGTCTCCACATACCTTTTTGTTGATGAAGTTCCACGGTTCCTTGAGTAGATCTTCGTCGTTGTATGATGAATCGGTATGAAGTCCTTGAGCTCAACTGCACTTTTCTATCCTAGTCCGAGACTTGGCTATGTAGGCTAGAAATCAAGACTCATAGTTTTGATCACTAACATTAACAAACATGCTTGAGATAGCAACGCATGCGAGGTCGACCGATCTATGCTCTAACAATCTCCCCCTTGTCAATTTTAGTGACAAAACTATTAATACATATGGAATACAAAAAAGATAAACTTTAATGGCTCATATTCCATAGTATAATCTTCAACGTTCCCTGAAATCTTCGTCCTTCCAAGTACTCCAATGATTCCAAAGGTTGTAAGTTTAGCATCACCGTTGTTGGAGATCCGTAGCTATAACAATGAGAGAAATCGAGATTCTCGATCATTATTATACAGTGTCATAGTATTATTATGTAACATCAAAGTCCAATTGTATCACGACTTTAACAATAATACTACGGTGATATGTATCACTCCCCATTATTCAATACTCCATCTCGATCATGGAAACCACTCCCCCTTACACAGTGATCCGAAAACCATATGTATTTGTAGTGTGAACTGCAATATTTCTCCCCATTTTTGTCAATAAAATTGGCAAAGGTATAAGAACGGGATCATAATGAAATTTCCACAAGAGACATTTCATAGACTAAAAGAAAAAAATACATACCAACTTAATTTAGATGCAATCATAAAGCCGAAGCTAAATGCTTCATCAAGGAGTTTTAAGATACAAGATAACCCCTATAAAATTCCACAGCTGCACACCCCGCAAGATATTACCATTAAGCACAAGTTCAAATGAACTTTCCCCCATTTGATGTCATTCCCGAAAGAATAACAAGAACGACCTTAATTTCGAAAGAAAAAAGGAATTGGACACCAAAAACCGTAGAAATGATTTTCTATATCCAAAACTCAACCAAATTAATCACAAGAAAACCCATGATTAATTTAATTGGAATACGCAACTAAATCACACCACAAAAGTGATCAATTTAATTGAAAGTGCTCAACATAAGTAAACTTACGGAGCTATGACTAAAGTAATCATACGGAGATGACTAACTTAATCGTTCACATACTCAACATAAGGAAAACCTTACGGAATATACGACTACATTAACCAATAGAACATGATTTGTATAGTCGTTCATATACTCAACACAAGAACTTGTGGAATATATGAAAACTCAACTAGACTAATTACAAAAGAACTTATAATTAATCTAATTGGAATACAAACAACCAAACTAATCACAAAAGTAATCAATTCAATTGTCAAAGGATTTGCTCGACAAAAGAAGACTTTCGGAGCAAACAAATAAATAACCAATCAAGATAATTAATTTAGTTCAAGAATGCTCAACATATATCATCTTATGGAACAACCAACAACGCCAATATTAATCGACATAGTTGTAAGGTGCTCAGCATAAGACACACAATGGAGCCTTCACGGTAAAACATAACAAAATGGATCAATGAAGATCAATACCGTGGAATTCATACAAGGATATATTCTATCTTTCCATCACTATATGCATAATGACATAATATAATTTATCCTTGTCACACAAAAGATTTTATCCTATTTTCCATCAAGTAAATGACTGCATAAGCATAACTTTTGTATTTGTCAAAAGTCCATTCGTATCAATTTATGAACGACTTTACTCTTGACAACATATGGGACCTTCAAGTTCACGGACGCAAACAATACATATCCCATAACAAGTTGCAATATAACAAATCATAAAGATTAGATACTGCAAAAACATCATCCTCCAAATATTTTTAGAATTTAAACCAAGAAATCTAAAAACATGAAGATGAAACCGTTGGACATAGCAATGTGAAATCACAGAGCCTTCCAAACTCTAGTAATCCTTCTCAAAAATAAGAATAAATTCTCATAAGAAGTTTCCTAGGCATCAAAACACACTCGTAATGCACATATAAGATGATTTGTCCTTAGGGGGTATAATCAATCTTTTTCGCCCGGATTTATACCAAGAATAGCTACCAAAGGCGTATAAAAAGATTTTATTAACAAAGAAGATCATACAAAGTCATTAACGACCGTGCACCATGGTTCACATGAAATGATTGTGAACATTCAAGAATTCCATAGTAATGCGTACTACTGCCCATTCTTGAACTCCCTTCTTTGTGATTCACCAGCAACATTCTTGTAAAAGCTACAAATTAGCTTAGAAGAATAGTACTCCAAGAATCCAAGTGCCCAATTCCAAGAGAAGTGGAACAAGTGAGGAAATGGAGCAAAACACTCAAAAACAAGAGATAGGACAAATACCAATCTTAACTCATCCAAATTTAAGGTTTCTCATCTCAGTTTTGAAGAGAATTCTAAGAGAAATATAATGCAAAAAGAATGAGGTCAATCCGAGTTCGGATGAAGAAGTTACGTCCAGAACAAGTTTACCGAATATCGACGTCTACAAGCAAGTATGCACACGGGTTTGCAAACGAATTTTCCAGTTTGCAGACTGGGTTTGCGAACTTAAGCCCCTGGATTTTGGTTTTAAATATGTTATGCATACTTGGTATGTGTACCATGAAGTCCAAACATCCCGAACTCATGTTTTCAAACCTAAACATTTAAGAACCTTAAACACAGATAGAGTTTGGTAGAAATGAACGATAATCAAGGTACATGGATCATTATAAGTAGGGCTTTTTTCTAAAGTGACCAACTTTTTCAATTATATTTTCGAAACTGGCCGTTTTCTCGAATCATTATATAAAATGGCAGGGTTGGACTTTTTCCGTCCCATTTTTTCTAAAAAAAAAGGGTAACAGCAGGTTGGTGATCACGTGTCAGTTATCTACGTTAGAAAATGTCATCTAGACCCCTCATAGAGTCACTAGGTCCGGTTAGTGTTATGAATCGTTGTCGAGTCAACTTGCTGACTCAGTATTCATCTTCTTCGTTTCTTCATGAAACTCTTTCAATTACTAACATCAATCAAGAAAAATTAACGTCAATCAAAATAGGGGGTTTAAAAATTTCCATCCACCACCAAATAAAAATACCCAAATCATAAATTCACAACATTAGACCCAAACTGAAATCAACTTGTTCTCCTCAATTTGAAACCACGCCTACTAAACCCAATTGAACCTAAATCACAAACCCTAAGATGTAACGGAAACCCAAGTTGAAATCACGTATTCATCTTCTTCTTTGTGAAACAGTAACATGTTCTTCCGAATCTTCACCAAATCTCCATTAATGTACTCCAAACAAAGCTCAAACCCTAGATTCTTTTATAACTTAAATCAACCAACTGATTCATACCCAATGATGCAACATCACTACTGTGAACTGATTTTTAGGTTGATATATATGTCAAAAATCTTGATAAATTCGTACCAAATTCATATCGAACTCTAACCTAATCTTCATATTCGTATTGACTTTTGGAATTGCTCTTATTTCTTCTATGGTTGAAGAAGAAAAGATGCAGAAAGGATCTGAAGAGATGAAGAACGGGAGTTCTAATTAAACGATGCTCTTTTCGGAGGGTATAGTGGTAATTTTAGGGGATTTATTGACTAAATCAACTTTTGCTGACTATTCTGGTGGGCCCAGACGTGAAAACTAATAGTTTGGCTACTTTATATAAGACCTAAAAGAATTGGCCGGTTTATTAATTAGGGGCTAGAAAGCTAGTTACTTTCTTAATTTGCCCTTATAAGTACTCAAACAAGTAATAAAAACATAAAACTTGTTCAAGTTTATAGACATACCTTTTTAGAAAAGTCCAATTGAGTTCTACAGCCTTACGGAATATAATCTGTGCGCCCCAGTTATTGTGCTTCCCTCATCGTATACATAGCAGGGCATTTCTTGGTGAGGATGCACTTTCAACACAAACAAGTTGTGTTGAGGTGAACACTGTATTGCTCACCATGGCACCAAGAAAGAGTTTATTTCCAACAACTCTTAAATCTTGTAGTGTTGAGAAACACCCAATGAACTGTTTTTATAAGTCTATCAAATAACTTCAAGATAACCTAAAAAGATTTGTGTTTCTGATTTCTTGTTTTCCAACTTATAAAAAACAGTTTTTGTAGATAGTTTTTAGTACTGCGAAGGGAAACTCTTTTGATAAAAAGAGACTTCCTAAATTCTTCATAAAAGAAGTCAATACTGATAGGAAGTATCAGGAATTGAGCAACGAATCAATTCATGCTTTGAGGTGATACACTTAGATGACTGAGATTTAAACTCCTCTTGTAATTCGTTTAGTTTATCACAACTAATTGGATTAAGCAGAGGAGGAGCATTGCTCTCACTGATTAGTAACTCAATATCAACCTCAACATGAATATTATTCATCATAACTTGATTTAGCCTGTCAAGAGATTCTTGATCTTTCTGGAGGTATAACTCAACATCCAGAGATAAGCTCTCAAGCTTCTTTTCAAGCCCTGAAAACACTTCAAGGGATTTTAAACCTGGTGGAGGTTTAGATATAATTTCTTCTACAAATTTTATTAAATCAGTCATGGAAGAGAATTCTGAAATCCCTGGATCTGGTGGTGCATTTATTGAGATAGCACTACTGTCCATAGAGTCAGATGGCTACAAACACAAACTTGTAAGGTCTTAAACGTGTTTGCCTGCTCTGATACCAATTGAAAAAGCGGGGGTCTAACAACACCACCCAATATTTCGCTTAGAAATCTGTATGGACTAACTCCGACACACTTTGCTAGGGAATCAACTAGACAGTCAGGCTCAATCTAGATAAAAGTATCTCAAAGAGTTAATATCTCTCTCTTGATTTGATTTTTACTCAAGCTAAAAACAATAGCGAGTCTTTATCAAATACAAGGAATAACTTGGACGGTACCAAAGACCAATGTCCAAGGATCAATCAATATCAATCAACAACCAAAGGTGGGATTTCCAATTGATGATCACGAACGCACTACCTGTATTATTTCAATTATATAAAATATAATGTGGAAAAGAAATAACACAAACACCAGAAGTTTTGTTAACGAGGAAACAGCAAATGAAGAAAAACCCCGGGACCTAGTCCAGATTGAATACACACTGTATTAAGCCGCTACAGACACTAGCCTACTCCAAGCTAACTTCGGACTGGATTATAGTTGAACCCCAATCAGGCTCCCACCGATCCAAGGTACAGTTGTACTCCTACGCCTCTGATCCCAGAAGGATACTGCAAACTTGATTCCCTTAGCTGATCTCACCCACAACCAAGAGTTGCTGCAACCTAAAATCGCAAACTTGATAATAAACAAATCTGTCTCACACAGAAAAGTCTATCAAAGGATAAATCTGTCTCCCACAGATAAACCCTAGGTTTTGTTCCGTCTTAAGATATGAAATCAAGGTGAACAGGAACCAATTGATAATCTGGTCTTATATTCCCGAAGAACAGCCTAGATTAATCAATCACCTCTCTACAATCCTTCCTGACTACACAGGCGGTTTGTCAAGGAATCACAAACAGTGAGACGAAGATGTTTGTGACTTCTTTATCTTACCTATCGGAGAACTCTCACGATCTCAAGCCAATCAAAGATTGTACTCGTACGATAGAAGATGCAAGATCAGATCACACAACTACGATAAAAGTAGTATCGGTCTGGCTTCACGATCCCAATGAAGTCTTTAAGTCGTTAACCTGGTTTTAGAGAAGAAAAGCAAAGGTTAAAGGAGAATCGACTCTAGCGAGCGTACTAGTATCACACAGATGTGTGGGGATTAGTTTTGCACAATTCTAGATGTCTCCTTTATATAGCCTTCAAATCAGGGTTTTGCTTAGTTACAAAGCAATCCATATTCACTGTTAGATGAAAACCTGATTTAGATTCAAGCTAATATTTCTCAACCGTTAGATCGAAAACCTAGCTTGTCACACACATTTGGGTAAACGTTTACTGGGTTTGTGAAAACCATGCCCAAACGTGTACGTGTATGTTGGTTCAACATAGTAACCCAAAAGGTTAACCATATGAGCATTTTATATTAACCTTGTTCTTCTTCACCATAACTAGTTCAATTGACTCAAAAGAACTAGTTAGAGAGTTGTTCAATTGCTATGAGATCTTATGTAACTACACAAGACACAATTGAAACAAAGATGATTCGATTCAATTGAATCGGCTCATGAACTATATAGCCACGGTTTGCATAAAGCATTCCTTAGTAATTTAAGTTTCATGTTTAGAGCACATCTTTAGATCATAACCACTTAAGCTCACAAACAAGTTCGCAGACTTAAGACAACCGGTGGAGTTTTCCAAACTCAGCAGAAAATCTCGGCAAGGAGACTTTCGCCAGTTCGCGGACTAGGTTCGCGGACTTACACGCAAACGAGTTTTTGGAAAATCCCAACAGAAATTCTCGGTCGAGAACTTCCGTCAGTTCGCAGACTGGGTTCGCGGACTTGGCAAAGCCAATTCCTCCGGTTTCTCTTAATCAACAAAGTTCGAAAACTTCGAATTAAGGAATACATGGTTATGTAATATAACCTCTCATTCCAGTCATTGAGACATTCTCAGATGACGTTATATAGTCGTTATTCATAGACCGTTTCGCGTCAAAGCAATTCTCAAGGTAATTGAAACTTTTCATGACTTTCGTCACTAGGTGAAGATAAACTTGATCAAAGCGAAAAGCTTTACCAACACATGATTTCGAGATATAGATAGGCGAGATATACTCGGCTCGAAATATCAAATGTGTATGATTCAGTCTATATAGCATACGACTTTTGTCTCATAAGAAGTAGGAGATAGAAGAGATAGACTTTTGAGTGATAGATAAATTCAAGTCTCCACATACCTTTTTGTTGATGAAGTTCCACGGTTCCTTGAGTAGATCTTCGTCGTTGTATGATGAATCGCCATGAAGTCCTTGAACTCAACTACACTTTTCTATCCTAGTCCGAGACTTAGCTATGTAGGCTAGAAATCAAAACTCATAGTTTTGATCACTAACATTGACAAACATGATTGAGATAACAACACATGCGAGGTCGACCGAGATATGCTCTAACATACTCCTTCAAATTTAACTCGTATGAGAACAGTTAAGAACAAATCCTTTAACTGCTATTATTTCGGAAATAAAGGACATCTTGAACAAAGACGTCGTTTTCGACTAAGGAATGAAAAACTTCACAACATTCTTTCATGGATGTCTAAAGAAGTAATTAAACCTGTCTCTCATATTGCTGGAATAAAAGGCAGTGTCTGCAATCAAGAGAAATGCTGTGATGAGTCATTTCTAGATTATGATTTTGAGGCAAAAGATGCCTACAATTGTAGAAGGAAGAATGTCAGGTGGAAAACTGACTCCTTAAATTACTCTGAGAAGAGAAAAAGGCATAGGAGAAAGAAACAAAAACCAAATTCCTTATATCCTTCTGAAAAAGACCGTGAACCCGAGGTGTATGCTCCAGATTTCATTCATATCAATAATCGAGTCTCGGAGCTCAAGATCAGCATAAACAGACTCAAACGAAGCATCAAAAAGGCAAGGAAAACGGCAGTTCAGGTATTCCTTGTTCCCCTCCGGTTAAATCTCTTTCAACTAATCCTAGTGATTTTTCTGATAATCTCCAAGAAGGAAAGATGGAAGAAGTCAATATTCTTGATGAGCAAAAAGCTCATCAAAATACAACATGATTGCTCAATGTAGCATCCTTCTTGTAATGTGGAAGGATGCTCATAATTCTCAAGAAGCCTTTGTGTCTTGAGAAAGTAGTTGTTGTTATATTTTATATATTTTTTTGTCCTTTACAAAAGATGATCATAAAACTGTTGAGCCTTGCTCCAGTACTTTACATGATGTAATGTTTTTGATCGTCCACTCTTGAGAATAATTTCTGGTTGATTGCCTTGTTTTTCAACAATTCTCTTATATTCCCTTGAACTAAGAATGTCATCCTTTGTTTAGAATGATTCTTGAGTTTTTCAAGACTTCTTCTAAATTTAACTACATTATTCTTTTGGTCTCGAACCAAGGTTGTAACCATAAGTGCACGTACACCTGACCCACACGGAACGTATACGAGTATCCCTAGGGTTTCCTAAGAAACACTCATATATATGTAGGTATCATGCTCCATTTTGGTACATACACGTTCTGTAACGTCAAAAGGTTCACCTGATTTCTGTGTGCACAATGGATGGATGCAACAAGGAAGACTATATTGAGAAAGGTAAGACTATCGAGTTTCACGAGAACCCTGTTTTCATAACCTGCTATCATGTTGTTGATCATGAAAACAAACTACCAGTTCAGATGTCATCACAACTGGTACGAAATATTCTTCGAGATTTTGAGGTCGTACGTGAACAATTTGGAATTGCAACAAGGAATCTTGAATTTCTGAAAAACGAACTGAAGAAAGCAAATGATGAGCTCGTCCATGTTCAATCTCTGGTTGTTGGCTATGTTTAATGTTTTTCTTTCAAAATATGTTCTCTAAGAGTTGTTTTGATTTTTTCTAGGAAATCTTCTTATGAGAATTTTATTCTTGTGCATTTAGGAAGAATAACTAGAGTTTGGAATAGCCATTATTGTAATTACACATAGCTATGTCCAACGTTTTCATCTTCACTGTTTTTAGATTTATTTATTTAAATTCTAAAGTCGCTTGGAAGATGATTTTTGCAGTATTAACCTTTATGGTTTTATATATTGCAAATTGTTATGGGATATGTGTGTTTGCTTCCGTGAACTATGATTGTCCCATACTTGGTCAAAAGTTAAGTCTTTCGTATGTCGATATGCAAGTATTGATAAAGTATTGAATGAACTTTTGACAAAAACAAAAGATAAGCAAACCTATTGTATGTCATTATGAAAATATTGATGGAAGATAGGATGAGCTTTTGTTTACAAAGATTATGTCTATTATATGTCATTGTGCAAATGGTGATGAAAGATAGAATGAATCTTTGTTTATTCCGCAGTATTGATCTTCCCTGATACATATTTTATGTATATACTGTGTGGCTCCGTAAGTTATCTTATGTTGAGCATTTCCGATTAAATTAACCATGGGTTCTCTAGTGGTTAATTGAGTTCTTGGATACAAATTCATACACTTATGTGATTTGTTAATGTCCAAGGAAATCCTTCTTTTGTTGTGAAAGTAAGGTTGCTCTTGTTGTTCTCTCGAGAATGACATTATATGGGGTAGAGTTCTTAATTGAACTTGTGCTTAATTGTCAAATCTTTGTGGAGTGCAGATGTGGAATATTATAGGGGTTATCTTGTATCTTTATAAACTCCTTGATGAAAGCATTTAGCTTCGGCTATATGATAACATCTAAAAAGTTGATATGTACTTTCTTTTGGTCATGAAGTGTCTTTATGGAAATTTCATGAGGATCCCACTAGTTTTCGTACCTTTGCCAATTTTATTGACAAAAAGGGGGAGAATTAATGTGTAGTTCGCACTACAAATACATATGGTTTTCGGATCATTATGTAAGGGGGAGTGGTTTTCATGTGAGATGAAGTATTAACTAAGGGGGGGTGATACATATCACCATAGTATTGTTGTCGAAGTTGTGATGCAATTGAACTTTGATGTTGTGTAATAATACTATGACACTGTGTAACAATGATCGAGAGCTTTTGTTTTCTCATTGTTAGGGCTACGGATCTTCAACAACGATGATGCACAGTTGAATATCTTTGGAATCATTGGAGTGCTTGGAAGTGACGAAGATTTCGAGTAATGATGAAGAACCAAGAAGATCATGCATGTGGAAGAGAAGCTACAAAGTTTATTTATTTATTATTCCATATGTATTGATAGTTTTGTCACTAAAATTAACAAAGGGGGAGATTGTTAGAGCAATGCTTGGTCGAACTCGCAAGCGATGCTATCTCAAGCTTGTTTGTCAAGTTTAGTTTCCAAAACTATAAGTCTTGATTTCTAGTCTACTAATAGCTAAGTCTCCGACTAGGATAGAAAGTGTAGTTGAGCTCTAGACTCCACGGCGTTCATCATGCAAAGACGAAGAACTACTCAAGGAACTGGTGTAACTTCATCGACTAAAAGGTATGTGGATACTTGAACTTATCTATCACTCAAAAGTCTACTTTTTCTCCTATCTTGAGACAAAAGTCGTATTGCTACATAGACTATGATTATACACATGTACTATTTCGAGCTGAGTTTATCTCGCTTATCTATTTCTCGAAATATGTGTTGGTAAGCTTTCTCTTTGGCCAAGTTCATCTTTACTAGTGAAGAAAGTCATATTAATTTCAATTACTTGAAAATCGCTTTGACGAAAAATAGTTTGTGAACAACAACTACATAACGTCCTCTAAGAATGTTTCAATGATTGAAATGAGAGTTTAGAATACATAACCATGGTTGGATATAAACATTGTGAGACAACTCATATTTGTGTATGTCCAATATCCTTGAACCAAAGTATGCGTACTTTGCTGCTCAGGATAACCGGAACTAAAGTCCGCGTACCAGTACGCGCACTGCCGGAAGTTCACATCCCGTGAATTTCTTCTAGAGTTTGTGAACTGAAAACAAACTTAATCCGGTTACTTAAGTCCGCGTACCAGTATGCATACTTAAGTAGGTTATTTTCGAAAAACAGTTTAATTCGTGAACTAAGATATTTATATATTAAGGAATGCAAACCGTGGCTATAATGTTCATGAGTTGATTCGAGTGAATCAAAACTGTTTTTTTTTTTCGATTGTGTCTTGTATACTTCTATGAGATCTAAGCAATTGAACAACTCTCTAACTAGTTCATTTGAGTCATGTGAACTAGTTATGGTGAAGATGAATAAGGTTGATATGAAAGTGCTCATATGGCTAACCTATGGTTAACTACCGTTGAACCTATGGTTAACTACCGTTGAACCAACGACTTGTACACGTTTAGGTACGGTTACTCAAACCTAAATGAAGTTACATTTCATGTGTGTATAACAAGTTAAGTTCGATCTAATCTAATCAGGTTTTCATCTAACGGTGAATATTGAATGCTTTGTTACCAAGGTAACTTAGATTGCAAACCCTGATTTGAAGATTATATAAAGGATAACTCTAACAACTGGGAAACCTAATCCCCACACCTCCTGTGTGATCTAGTTGTAAGCTAGAGTCGATTCTCCTTTAACCTTAGGTTTCTATTGAGACCCTGTAGGTTAACGACTTGAAGACTTCATTGGTATTGTGAAGCTAGACCCAACTATCTTCTATATAGTTGCATGATCTGATCTTGGTGTTTCTATCGTATTGGAGTACAATCGTAAGGATTGGCTTGAGATTAATTTCTCCGATAGGCAAGATAGAAAAGTAGTCACAAACTCTTCGTATTTCGCTAGTCGATTAAGATTATTGTGAGGTGATTGATATTTCTAGGTTGTTCTTTGGGAATATAAGTCTGGTATATTAATTGGTTCATGTTCAGGTCAAACTAGCAAGCGTATTGATAGTTTACTTATTTTTGTAATCCATATGTATTGATAGTTTTGTCACTAAAATTGATAAAGAGGGAGATTGGTATAACACTGCTTGGTCAAACTAGCAAGCGTTGCTATCTCAAGCTTGTTTGTCAAGTTTAGTTGATCAAAAATATATACTTGATTTCTAGTCTACTTATAGTTATGTCTCGAATTAGGATAGAAGTGTGTAGTTGAGATTTAGACTTCACGGCGCTCACCAATTGAAGAAGAAGATCTACTGAACAGCTTGGAGGAACTTCATCAACAAAAGGTATGCGGAGACTAAAACTTATCTAACACTCAGAAGTCTAATCTATTATATCTTCTAATAAGACTAAGCCGTATAGCTATATATACTTTTACATTATACACATTTGATATTTCGAGCCGAGTTTATCTCGCTTATCTATTTCTCGAAATATTTGTTGGAAGATTTTAACTTTAACTAAGTTTATCGTATTCTTGATGAATTTAATTGAAGACAATTTATTTGTTGGAAGCTAAATATTAAGTCAAAAGATGATCATGTGAAAATTACCTTGAAACATCTTATATGATTTGTGTGAGACAATCATTTGATGTCGACTTGGGAAGTTTCGCATTGATCGATTAATCACTTGAAAATTACTTGAAGCTAGTAGTATGTGTGAGATTACCATTGTTGTATTCCAAGGATGTTTCAATGGTTAAATGAGAGTTTTAGAACTACCATGTCTGGAGATAATACAGGTTGTCTACTTTGTATACTAACTGTGAAAATCTAGTTCAGGTCCGGAACTATTGTTCGCTAACTCTGTTTGCGAACTGGTTTACCTGTGAAAAGGTCCGGAGCTTATGTTCTTGTACCTTGTTTGCGAACGGACTAGACAAGGCTAAGTACGGAACTCCTGTTCGTGTACGCTGCTTGCGAACGGCTGGACAAAGCCAAAGTCCGGAACTCTTGTTCGCGTGCTCAGTTTGCGAACATAGCGGTTATGTTCTAAAATAGGTAAAGTGTGCTTTCATACTCAGTCCCTGGAACTTTAATGTATTAAGGTATGTGAACTAGTTTTACAAACCGTGGCATTATGTTCATGAATTGGTTCTTGTATAAGTACTTTGTACAATTACGAACCAAATCGATTTTGCTTCAAATGGTTCATATACATATTTCTATAAGATGCTGAACATTTGAACAACTCTCTTGAAACACATTTAGATTCATTTGATTATCTATCATGATTGATTGATCATCATATTTGATCTAGAAGTGTTATAGGAATATGGCTAAGTTATAAGTGTTAATATGGCTAACTTCGGTTAACTATGATTGAACCAACCGAGTATACACGTTTGGGTACGGTCCATCCATATCTAGATATAGGTATATTTCAGTTGTGTGTATCAAGCTAATACCATCTAACGATGGAGATTGATTGCTTAATTTTTAAGCAGACTTAACTTGAATCTTAAATCAGGAGTCCATATAACGGTGAATATTGAATGCTTTGTTACTAAGCTATCTTAGATTTGATTGTGAGTAACCCTGATTCGAAAGGCTATATATGGGAGAACTCTAGCATATGGGAAACCTAATCCCGACACTTCCGTGTGTCCTAGTTGCAAACTAGAGTCGATTCTCCTTTAACCTAGGTTTTCCAAAACCATTATTAGGTTAACGACTTGAAGACTTCATTTCGGATTCGTGAAGCCAGATCCAACTATTTTCTCTATAGTTGCATATTATGATCTTACTTGTTCAAACGTATTGAGTTTTATCTTCTCTAAGATTTACTCGAGATTTATATCCGATAGGAAAGATATAAAAGTAATCACAACAGTTCTTCGTCTCAGACTCTTGTGATTCCGCAATAACTTCTTATGTTAATCAGTTAGGTTACTGTGAGGTGACTAATATTTCTAGGCTTCCCTTCGGAAGTATAAGACCAGATTATTAGTTGATTCCTGATCACCTTGATCTTTGTATCAAAAAATGGAATAAAAAAAATAAAGGATAAACATATCTATGGGAGACAAATTTGTTTATAAGTCTTTTGGGTCGTAGCAACTCTTAGTTGTGGGTGAGATAAGCTAAAGGAATCAAGTTCGCAGAATCCGACGCGGTTATAGAGGCGTAAGGAACGCGACTGTACCTTGATCGGTGTGAGACTTGGTTAAGGCTCAACTACATTCCAGTCAGAAGTTAACTTGTAGTAGGATAGAATCTGTAGCGTCTTAATACAATGTGGTGTCCAAATATGGACCAGGTCCCGGGGTTATTCTACATTTGCGGTTTCCTCGTTAACAAAAGTTCTGGTGTCTGTGTTATTTCTTTTCCGCATTATATTTGTTTATATAATTGAAATATCACAGGTTGTGCGTAGTTCAATCACAATTGATAAATCCGACCTTGTTTGTTGCATATAACTTGATTGACACTTAGGCATTGGTCTTTGGTACCGTCCAAGTTATTCTCACATCAATCAGGCTCCCGTATTTCTATCTGTTCGATTTGCTGATTGTATTGAGAAAGAGATAAAGCTCTTTGATATATTTCTTGATTGAGTCTCACTTTTAAGTTGGTGCTCTCGGCATTATATTGGGGTTTAGTCCATACATATTGCCGAACGAATTATTGGGTATGGTTGTTATACCCCCGCCTTTTCAAATGACTATGACAAGCATAACATTGTTCAAGCTGACTCTTCAATTATGAACCCCCAGCGAAAACATTTATGGAAAATCGAATTTGACAGGCTTCAGGCACAAATTGAACAACAACTGGATTAATAACAACCAAGCTGGTGATAATGATGAAGATGAGTTCGATGTAGTAGTACCTCTAGATAATTGATGTATTAATTTAAGTTTTAATTTGAAATGTTGCATTTTAATTTTAAATGTTATTGTTGCATCCTCTTTGATATTAGTTCGAAATAAATATTAAATTAAGTTTTAATTTGAAATGTTGCATTTTAGTTTAAAACGTTGTTGTTGCATTTTATTTGATATTAGTTTGAAATGAAAAGTTGATTAATTTGAAATGTTTTTGCAGTCTATTTAAATAAGTTTAACAACTCATTAATTTTTTATTGAAAAAACAAACTACAAACAAATTAACAATTAAATGTTTAAACTAAAATACATAACTTAATAATTACGCCGACCCGCTTTTCCATATTCTACCCAAAGATTCATTCTCTGATCTTCTTTTAAACTTTCATACAGATTCTGGTCCTGAATGTAATTAGTCATTTGCCATAATTTTTTGCAGGCACGCCTCTTTGTGGTTGAATCTCAGGCTCCAGATCTTCATCTTCGTAGTTAGTCCACTCCTTATGGCGATGGGTTTCCTGAATTACTATGTTATGGAGAATCATACAATTGAGCATAGTCTTGTGCATTTCACGAGAACTTAAACCACGATATGGCCCATAAATGATAGCGAACTTCCTCTCCAAAATTCCAAAAGCGCATTCCACATCCTTACTCAACGCCATTTCGCGTTCGTTAAAATGCCGGTATGAATGGCCCAATGCACCGACATGGGGCTGACGGTAACATTGAACCAAGGTTGACCATTTTGGATAGATGCTGTACCATTCGCAAGATAATACCCATGGGTGTACTGATGGCCGTTGATTGTAAGAAGGACTTGGGGATAAATTTTATACTTTAGATATTCAAATAGAAGCGAATTGCACAAAACATTAATATTATTTTGTGAACTCGGAAGACAAAAAAAAAACGTGTCATATCCAACAATCATAAGAAGCAGTAGCTTCAAGGATAACGATTGGTTTCGGATAATGACCCTTATCAAGACTACCTCTTGGAAATCCCCTATCTCCTTCTCTCTCAAAATTTGTCTAACATCTTCCTCGGTTGGTTTTCATAAATATGTTGGACCAAAATGATTAATTATTACTTCGCAAAATAATGAAAGCTAAGTGAATGAAGTTGTTTTGCCCATACGAAGGTACTCATCCTTCTCATCCGCTGGTTTTCCATAACTTAGAATCCTTAAAGCTGAAATAATTTTTTGTTCAGGACTATGACCCATAATATTTAGTGCATCAAACTGATAATTAAATTGAGGTTCTACTCAACAAAGCTCTTCAATAATCTTTTTCACCAGGTGCTGAGGCATGCAGAATCGACCTTGGAAATTTTGATCATAGTACACACAATTGGAAAGTAAATAATCGTGCATCAACTTCTGGTGGTAAAATTCCCCCCTCGATACGTATATCTTCTTGAGAATACTTCTTTTGACTCTGAAACTCTAGGTATTTGGCCCGAATATACGAGCATCAGAGTGTCAATTAATTGTTTATCTTCAGCTTCCTCATCATCAAGTTGTTGCAACCTCCTTTCATGCATTTCTTGTTGTAAGGGCAACTCCTGTGGAGTAAAAAATCATCCATATCTTTGTGATAGTCCACATCTTATGGAGCAATAAATGCTACTATGGATGATTTTAACATCCATATGTTTGTGAAGTCAAGAGGGAACCCCTCAAATATGTGGCGGGTGCTATTGGAGGATGGCCGGATGTGGTTTTTTTATTTTTTGACTGAAAATAATTAGGGACGGATATAAACGTTGTTGATTCAATTTGGCGTTTCACTCTAATTAGCAACGTTTATAAGCGTTGCAAGATGTCGTATTTTCCAATCCAACCACTGAATGACATGATGTACTCACTTTCTTGATTTTTCTCCATATTGGGTTTTTGCTCCACTTTTTGCCGAGGGTTCACATATATGTGGATACTCATTAAGTTACGAATGATTTTACCTCCATATCATAGAAATTTTCCTAATCTAAACCGATTCATAATAATATTTATCTCTTCATTGGATCTCGCCATCGATGATTATGAAATTTAAAATTGCGAATACAAATATAGAAATTGGTAAAATATATGTAGAAGTAGGTGTGAAGAAGTATATGGGCGTATGTATAGGACTAAAGAGGGGAAAATAGTTGTTATAAAATAGCCGTTGGGCGATATAGTGTCAACCGAGCGATGAAAACTATGACGCCAATGATACTCATATTATCGCCAACGCTTTAGTTAATAGTTGTCGATAGAAAGTCTATCGCTCAGTGGTTTTCCCATAGTGGTTCAACTCATTTGCCATGCCACCTGATATGTCAAACATGTCTTTCTAACCTTGGGCATCTTTATAGAAGATGTCAACGTCCTTCCACTAAAATGGGTTGGAATGCCTGTATGCCTAATCTATGCAGAGTGGGTGCTCTATTCAGCAATACAGGATGCCCTTGCATAACTTCTTGAAGTATTTCCCATACAAAAGGTTCTAATCACGTGCTACAATGGCCGGGACAAAGGGTCGCGATCCCATGAGGTGAATTGCTAAGTTTTTGGATTCAATAACGGTCAAAATAAAGATTCCTATTTTTTTTTTATATTCTAAAGGTATATTTCCAGTTGTAGATAAAACCGAATCCATGACCAATCAGTTAACAACCGACCGCTCTACCACTGAGCTACTGAGGAACAACGGGATATTCGAGCACATAGAGTTCAATTCCCATTCTCAACCCATGACCAATAGGAGCCCGAAACTTCATTCCGAGGGTGAACTCGTCGTAACAGGACTCTTCCCGATGTGCAAGTGAGTTTGCCAAGTCCCACGATGGGCCGAGAACCCGTATTTTCCAAGCACAAAAATCAACCGAAAATCAACTCGTTCCATATACACAATATAAGCCATGATCCCGAATCGGTTAGAAGGGACGGTAAAATAGAGAAAAAGGGGGAGAAAAAATCAACCCCCGAAGGCGATGATGATGATGAAGAAGAAGAAAGGAGAAGAAACAAAATGCACGAAGATCGTATTGTAAAACCCTAGAGAAAAAATCAATTAAATTATCTTCGATCTTTGAGCTTTTGATCTTCATCAATGGAAGCTTTAATCGAGCTTTGCGACCTAATTGTTCAAAACCCCTCTCAATTTACATCAAAACTTTCATGGATTTGTGGTCGTTGTCCTCAACCAGGAGGTTCTCATTCTAATGGATCCATGAAAGTTACAAGATCTCAACTCAATGCAGTACTTGCTATATCCAGATTAATCTCAAAATGTCCAAACGAAGCAGAACTTCGACCTAAATCACTTCTTCTTGAGTTTTTGCAATCGATTCCATTATCGTTTCGTTCATCATTTTGGCCACAATCCTATAAAATTGAGTCAATTAGGTCATTTTATTCTGATTTATTAAGTTATGTTGTTAAAGCTTGTGAACTTTGTAAGGATTTTGGAGATGAGGTTGGGGAATTTTTTGGAGGTATTTTGATTTCAGCTATTAATGCTTCTGGTGATGAAACTTTGATTTCTAGAGTTTTTTTGACTTGTGTTTCTCAATATTGTCCACCAATTTTGCAAGAGGATGCTGAAAAATTGGTCGGTTATTTATTAGAACAGTTTGTTATTGTTAATCCTAATTCTCCTAGGGAGATGCATTCGGGTTCATCATCAATTAATAGTTCACCTTATAATGGTAACCATGGGGGAAGATTTAACGATAATTCGAGTCCTGGGAATGAAATTAGTAATGTTTCTGGGTCATCTGGTAGTGTGAATGCGAGAGGTGTAGTGGTTAATGGAGGCAGCATTGTGTCAAGAAGTAGTGTGGATCAATCTGGATCAAATTTCGTGTATAATGATGCTGGACAAATTACGTTGAAACAACAGGTTGCTTTGTTTGAGGAGGAGTCAATTGAGAGTTTGGAGAAGAATGTTATTGCTCTGAGGTTGTTAGGGCATATAGCTGAGAAAATTCCAATGAAAACAGGAGATTTGGATCAAGTTAGGTTCGTTGCCAAGAAGCAGCTCCAAACTTCAGTCATTTTCCTTAAGGTACTTCAACATATTTGAGTTCCTTATTTTAATCAGTTTTTTTGGTACACTTTTGAACTAAATATTGTTATATTCCTGAGACTTACACTGTAAAGAATTATAGAAATTAGATGAGGGGAAACATATAGAGATTGTGTTAGTCTGTGAACTTAATTACTGCAGCACTGTTCACTAAAATGTGAAGTCAGTGAGAGTTGCCATAACACGTATATTCAGATGGTTCATTTTACAATAGCATCCAGTGAAATTGCACATTCTCAGCATTTGATAATTTGTCTTCAATTCGTTTTATTAATAGTTGCATATTTTGCAGATAAGGAAGCGTGACTGGACAGAACAAGGGGCAGCACTAAAAGCAAGAATCAATACTAAGTTATCTGTTTACCGAGCTGCAGCATGGGTCCAAGTTAAATGTCTTGCGTCTCTTGACCCGGATATAAAATCATCCAAGAAATTGTTGCTCGAGACACTAGCTTTATTCATAGATGCTGCAGAGTCTTGTTTATACTCAATATGGAGAAAGCTGAGAATCTGTGAAGATTTATTTAGTTCGTTGCTTAGTGGTATTTCACAAGTTGCTGTTAGTCGTGGGGGTCAGTTGTTAAGGGTTCTGCTTATTCGCTTGAAACCTCTTGTTCTCACGACATGTGCTCAGGTTCGTCGCAGTTATGCTTTATTCTGTTTTGAGATAAAGGTGTGAGCAACTCAGTAAGATTTATGATCTTTCTTGTACCATGTGCTGAAACAGGCAGATACCGGGAGCAACAGCCAAGGAGCCATGTTTGAGAGTGTCACAAAGACCGGTTGTGAAATTATTGAATTTGGCTGGAGTAAGGACCGGGCCCCAGTTGAAACCTTTATTATGGGATTAGCTGCATGCATTCGGGAGCGAAATGATTATGAGGAACAGGTTAGTCTGTTAGTTTTCTTTCTACGCCATACACACAGTTATTTAATAAATTTTGATGTAATTACTAAAAGATGAATGATAATTTTGATGTATTACCAACAGATGATTATTAGTAAAATAGAGGCAAGCGAGAACCTCACAACTAGTTTGTTGAGTGGACACCCTGAACATCCTCTGGAGAAAAACCTAGATTTTGTGGACACATCTCAACTTCAACGGAGAAAAACCACAAAAGTAATCAGGTTGACCTCCGCCGACAGCCTTAGAAACTTTTGCTATATCTCTCTTAAAGAACACTTCAAGAACTTGAATGGAGTGAGACCTGTTACCAACTCATTCCTAGGATCCAATAAGTCACCAATCTGATATTATTTCAGAAGACGAAACGATTTTAAGTGAACTATTTTTTAACAGGAAGAATATGGGTAGATGCGATATTTATCAGCTATATACTATACCAAGCACTCCTGCATTGGGCGAAAGTTTGTTTTCAAGACAGTAAAAAGTAATAGCCATGGTTCACTATACAGTGGCCTACTTTATTTCACTGTAAACCAATGAATCCTGCTATCTATAAGGATAAAAATATACCGTGGATATATATGTATGGTGGTTTTAGTTTGTAGATAATCTGCTGTACAATTTTTTTTAACATCCCTATGCTCATTTACTTTTCTTCTCTTGGTTTTCAGGAAGGCAAAGAGAAACAAGATGTCCCAGTCAAGCAGCTTAATGTGATACGCTTGCTTGCAAATATAAATGTTACTGTTAATAAGTCGGAAGTGGTAGATATGATATTGCCCCTGTTTATTGAAAGCTTAGAAGAGGGTGATGCATCAGCTCCGAGTTTATTGCGACTTCAAGTATGGAATGCTTTTCCCTGAACACATGCATTTGAATAGCTTTTTTTGTCCTACTTTCCTCTAGGAAAGTTACAATATTTTAATAGACGAAAACAGCATGTGTGTGTAAGTGAGCGGGAGGGTGGGGTGAGGGGTCAGATAATGAAAGGGGAGTAGAGAAGTAAAACCAGGAATGAGTTGTGTTGCTATTGAAATAACCATTCTTTTCTCTTTTTTTTCTTCCTTCTATGTAGTTTGTTATGATGAAAGTTCCAACTAGGCTTTTGATGAGCAAAAATCAGAGGTCCTGAAACAATTTCTGTTATATTAACTACTGCAGATTCTCGATGCGGTATCACGTATGGCCTGCTTGGGGTTTGAAAAGTCCTACCGTGAGACGGTTGTTCTGATGACAAGAAGCTACTTAAATAAGCTCTCGACTATAGGATCTGCTGAAAGCAAAACATTAGCTCCAGAAGCAACTACAGAACGTGTAGAGGTACATATATGATCTTGGACTGTCTGGTCTAGGGAGATGAATTTTGAGCTGTAACATATAACTTTCTTGATAATTTATCCTACTAATGGTATGCTCACTGGTTCAATCACATTCTAGACTCTTCCTGCAGGTTTTCTTCTGATTGCTGGTGGCATTAAGAGTCCTAAGTTGCGATTGGACTATCGTCACCGCTTGCTGTCATTATGCTCGGATGTAGGGCTAGCTGCAGAGTCCAAAAGTGGAAGGTGATAACCCATTAGCCTGATAAATCCCTCCATGTTGTTGTGTTCACAGTGTGAACAAGCCCATCGTGTGGTTCTCCTGTGCTAATTTAGTGCTATTTCTCTATAATTGATTATCCTTCTAGCTTTGAATTTTTCTGATCAAGCCAGTGAAATATATTTTCTAGAGGTTCTTTCACCCAAGAAACACCAGCATTTACTTACATGGCAGTCTGTATATGTTATCCAATAAATGCGGTTCCCAACACTCACCACTCTTTATACTCTAATTTTTGCAGGAGTGGAGCAGATTTTTTGGGACCTCTTCTTCCAGCTGTTGCTGAAATATGTTCTGATTTTGATCCGACAGCAGATGTTGAGCCTTCACTTTTGAAGTTGTTCCGCAACTTGTGGTTTTATACTGCTCTTTTTGGATTGGCACCTCCCATTCAGAAAAATCAACTTCCTACGAAGTCAATTTCTACCACACTTAATAGTGTGGGAAGCATGAGCGCAATGGCTCTTCAAGCAGTCGCTGGACCTTATATGTTTAATGCTCAATGGTGTGTAGCTGTTCAGCTTATTGCTCAAGGAACCCCACCTCTTGTAAGTTGGATGATAATCTCATGTTATCTAAGTGTTCAGTAATCCGAGACTTTAATTAGCATAGATGATTCTGTTACCTTTTTTAGTAGAACCAAGACGATGTGATGGTTTTGTTAATTGCTACGTGCTTTGCAGGTTGTTAGCTCTGTTAAATGGCTTGAGGATGAGTTGGAACTTAATGCTCTTCACAATCCTGGTAGTCGTCGAGGTAGTGGCAATGAGAAAGCTGCAGTAACCCAAAGAGCTGCTCTTTCTGCTGCTTTGGGAGGCCGAGTTGAGGTAGCAGCAATGAGCTCGATCACAGGTTGAGTAAAATTCTAGAGATAGATAATATTTTCTCGTAAAACTCGATTACGCAATATTTCTAATCTAGTTGGTTCTCGCTTCCTGGCAAAACTTTTACGATTGGAGTTTTGTAGTATAATAAGCCCTGACTATATGTTTCCCATTTCCCATAAAATCTTTTGCAGGAGTCAAGGCAACATATCTACTTGCGGTTGCTTTTTTGGAGATTATACGTTTCAGCAGCAACGGTGGCATCCTTAATGGGGGCAATAGTGTCACTGCAGCTAGAAGTGCCTTTAGCTGTGTGTTTGAATATCTGAAGACTCCCAATCTGATGCCAGCTGTCTTCCAGTGTTTGTCTGCTATTGTCCATAGAGCTTTCGAAACAGCAGTTTCATGGCTGGTATTTCTCCTATGCTCCCCTTGTTTAATTCAGTTTTTTTAGCATACTACATGATGTGTTAAAGATGCATTAAGCATTTAGGGTTCTCAGTTTCTCCATCTTATTTTATTCTTCATATGTAATGTTGGGTGGTAAAAAGTCTTCAATTTTTGTATAACCTAGTATAGCATTGAGGGTTCTTGCGTTTTATCCCAAGGGTCCCAAGGGGATTAGGAATGTAGGATTTGAGATCTTATGGTTGATTGTCCCCGAGATCATAATAATTCAGCATTTTCTTGTTCCTTATCCCTTACCATTAATATATCTTATGAAGATCAAGAAAAAAATTGCACGATTAAGTGTACTGGATATAAATTTTTTTCTCTGATCTCCTCATTTTTATCACTTGCACTTCTAATACTTATCATGGAAAATTTACTATTAATAACCTCAGGGGAGAACCTGCATTTTGTGCTTGTTATTGATATGTTACAGATACAATGATATTAATCAATTTTAAAATACTGGGTTTCTAGGAGGAACGAGTGTCTGAAACTGGCAATGAAGCTGAGAAAAGGGAGGCTACCCTCTCTGCTCATACTTGTTTTCTCATAAAAAGCATGTCGCAGAGAGAGGAGCATCTTCGTGATATCTCTGTTAGTTTGTTGAGTCAACTTAAAGATAGGTTTCCGCAGGTAAATTTGATCTATTATGTTGTTCTTTTCCCCCCTAATTATTTTTGTATAAAGTTGTTTCTATACTTGAACTAAGTGGATATTTATGGAAACAGGTTTTGTGGAATTCTTCGTGTTTGGATTCACTACTATTTTCGGTTAACAATAACTTGCCTTCTACACTAGTCAATGATCCTTCCTCTGTAGCTACAGTGCGTTCTTTATATCAGAAAGTTGTTCGGGAATGGATTACTAATTCACTTTCATATGCTCCATGTACTAGCCAAGGTCTTTTACAGGTTTGCTAACAACATTTTTATATTTTTTTTATATTTTTCTTTTTGCTATATAAAGTGGTCTGACACATTGTTTGTTATTATACATTATCACTTTTTTCAATATTGAGAGTTCCACCAAGGGGGCTCTTTTTTTCTCATACATACCCAGTTTATTCATGAGAGAACTAGAATTTATTTACTTCCTTCTGCTATGATCTTGCATTTATTTACCCAGTTTATTTACTTCATGAGAATTGAGTCTAATGGAGACGTATATTGCATTTTGTCAGTTAAAACGGTGTTTTCCCAGTGCTCCCTATTCTTTTTTTGTTTGTTTAATAGTAACTATTTTTTTCTAATTTCGAATAATTTGAAAGTTCTGCTAGTTGTTGACAACCCTCAGTATTTGAATGTTATTCAGCTGCAATGTTATTTTCAAGTTCTGTACAAATGTCGTCTTTATCCCGTTTCAGGGCTGTTAATTCTGTTTCTCGCACTTTTTCTTTTTGATGGAGAACATCACTTTTTACATATCTCCTTTCTTAGGAAAGGAAGACATGTTGTCAGTTTATATTAAGCTTTCATTTATTGGTATACAAATTTCTTTCAGGAAAAGATTTGTAAAGCAAACACGCGAGAGAATACTCAGCACAATGCCGATGTGGTTTCTCTTTTATCCGAGATCCGTATTGGTACTGGAAAGAATGATGGATGGATGGGTATACGAACTGCCAATGTTCCTGCCGTTATGGCGGCTGCTGCTGCAGCTTCAGGAGGAGCGAACTTAAGCTTGACCGGAGCTCTGAGCTTTGAGGTGCTCTCCACCGGGGTAAGTAGTGCAACTACTAAATGCAACCATGCTGGGGAAATCGCTGGGATGAGAAAGTTTTATAACAGCATTGGCGGGTTTCAAAATGGTTCTTCACCAATGGGTTTTGGGGGGTTGGGTGCCGGCCTTCAGAGGTTGAGATCAGGTGTGTCTCCTCAACCGGAACCTCCAAGTGAGTCGTTTAATGAAATGCTCCTTAAAAAGTTTGTGGTGCAACTTCAACAATTTGTTAACACTGCCGAGAGAGGTGAAGCGGTGGATAAGTCATTGTTTCGTGAAGCATGTTCTAGAGCAACTGCATTACTACTATCAAATCTTGTTAGTATATGCTTTACTACTACATTAGTGTTTTTTTATTTTTATTTGTGCATCTGTTTCGTTATATTTTGTTTTACAGCTATGTATTAATCTGGTAATCGTCTTTCCAGGGTTCTGATTCAAGATCAAACTTAGAGGGGTTTTCACAGCTCCTACGACTTCTTTGCTGGTGTCCAGCTTACATATCAACACCCGACGCGATGGAGACCGGCATATTTATTTGGACATGGTTAGTCTCTGCTGCGCCTCAACTGGGGTCTCTTGTCCTTGCAGAGCTTGTTGATGCTTGGTTGTGGACAATAGATACGAAAAGAGGGTTATTTGCGTACGAGGTTTGGTACTCTGGACCTGCAGCAAAGTTGAGGCCTCAGCTTGCACCTGGGGAGCCGGAAATGTTGCCTGCTAAAGATCCTGTCGAAGGAATAATTGCTCATAGATTATGGCTTGGGTTTTTTATTGATCGCTTTGAGGTGAATAGTCGTAACCATTTGAAATTAATTTTATGCACAAGTTGATTATATATTATTTTTTTTCCTTTCTTTTTTCCCCCTTGGCAATGGAGTTATTAGGGGCAATATGCTGGTTTATCACCTGTGTAATCCCTCAATACTCTCAGTTGAAACCCTCATGATATGAGCTGTCAACTAAAAACACAAGATGCTAATGCGCACGCATTGTAATGTCAAATTTTCTAACAGTGGCTTTCATACTGTGTCAATTTTCCGTGGCGGTTCTGAACATGTCTCTTGGATGTGAACTATTTCACTTTGTGGGTTTGCATTTTGTTCATCTCAATTTCGGTAGTTGTGTAAAAATTAAGCCCTCATTCATTAGCTTTTGTGGAGGTATTATATACTTCACCGCAGGACATTTCTGATGCGAGGTCTTATTTCTGACTTTTGCTTTCTGGTTTATGTAGGTGGTTCGTCACGATAGCGTTGAGCAACTCCTGCTCCTTGGTCGGATGTTACAAGGAACCATCAAGTTCCCTTCACAATTTTCACGGCATCCTGTTGCTACTGGAACCTTTTTCACAGTGATGCTTCTTGGTTTTAAATTCTGCTCTTGCCAGTGGCAGGGCAATCTGCAGAATTTCAGATCAGGGCTGCAATTGTTAGAAGACCGTATATACCGGTGATTATATATTCTTTTCCTTCTCAATTTGTTTCCTTTTGTAGTTGCAGTCTTTGGCTCTGTACAACTTTATCCTTTTATATTAGTATCCTTGATCATCGTAATCCCCTCAGCCATGTTTGAATAGCCTCCTGATTTGGAACTTCCTAAACCGGCATTTTTGCTTTCTTCTTGTGATTTCTCTACATGTTTCAATCGCTTGAGTTAATTCTTGATGACTCATAGCGTGCAAAAAGTTTGAGCTGTAATCGCTGTCTGTATTGGTCAATTGTTGCATTTGTCAAAGACAATTAATATCTTTGGTACATGATCATGACTAAATGTTTACACAAATAGTTTATGTATTAACATTGAAAAATAATTGCTCAAGTTGGTTCCTCGTGCATAATACAGAGCCGCCCTGGGTTGGTTTGCTAATGAACCTGAATGGTTTGACATGTGCGACAAGAACTTTGCTCAGAGTGAGGCTCAATCTGTTTCCTTATTCGTGCATCATCTTTCAAATGAGCGGGTGGATGCTCTCCCATCAGATTCCTCTTCAAAAGGCTCGGTGCGTGAAAATGGAAGTTCTCATAGTGACATGGTATGAATATTTTTTCCATGAAATATCGAAATGGAATGCATAGCAGATTTTTTTGTTTTGTTTTGCGTTAGTGCGGAAGCAATTTTCTCTTACTTTTCTCATATCCTTAGAGTTTGAACATCTAGTATTGGCGGCTTATTTCTTCATTTTTTTTTTCTTTTCTTTTCAAGAAGGATCAATATCATCCTGTTTGGGGTAAAATGGATAACTACACAGCTGGAAGAGAAAAAAGGAAACAGCTACTGTTAATGCTATGCCAGCATGAGGCCGATAGACTTGAAGTTTGGGCAACTCCTGTAAATACAAAGTATTTGCCTATTTTGATCTTCATGTAATGTTCCTTGCAAATTCTTGATAATGTCATTTATTTCATATCTTCTTGTTCTCTTCTCAGGGAAAACACATCTTTTCGACTGAAAGTTAGTTCTGAAAAATGGATTGAATATGCTAGGACTGCATTTTCTGTGGATCCTCGCATTGCCTTTTCCTTAGTTACAAGGTTCCGAGCAGTTTCGCCTTTAAAGTCCGAAGTTTCTCAGTTAGTTCAGGCATGTTCCTTTATCTGGTATTTCTGTGTTGATTTGTTAGGTGACTTTAGCACTATTTTTTAAGACACTTATGCTGCTAAACTTTCCTCTTATCTTTTTAAAAGTGTCATGATGCCTACTAACGAAGCTTGGGTACCTACTCCCTTCAGTTTCCCCTTCATGGTTTTGACATGAACCTTATGTTAGATGGGTGTGCCAAACATCTATATTCTGGCCATGGCACTCGTATTTATTGGAATTAGTATTGACACCAGGTTATACCATTTTTCTGGTTAAGAGTTGCAATCCACAGATTGAGTAAGTTTGTGATTTTTATATCCTTGCAGTTGCACATAGTGGAGATACGCAGCATAGCTGAAGCACTACCATTTTTTGTCACTCCGAAGGCAGTTGATGAGAATTCCGTACTTCTGCAACAACTGCCACACTGGGCAGCTTGTTCGATTACGCAGGCTCTTGAATTCCTGACACCTGCATATAAGGGTCATCCACGTGTTATGGCTTATATCCTTAGAGTTTTGGAGTCTTACCCTCCTGAACGAGTCACCTTTTTTATGCCACAACTCGTGCAAGCTCTTCGCTATGATGATGGGGTGAGTTAACTACATTCTCCTAATTGATTTATAGTCTGAAATTTTCTGTACATTTTATATATCATTCAACATGTCTGTTGCTAGTACTTGTTGTCAATGTTGTTATCATTATATAAAGTAATGCTTTGCTTCATTTTGCAGAGATTAGTGGAAGGTTATTTGCTCAGAGCAGCTCAAAGAAGTGATATATTTGCCCATATTTTGATATGGCATTTACAGGTGGGTACTGTAGTATATTTCTGAAGTTTAACACGGCTATGTTGTCATGATGATGGGAATTATGCTGAATTTTGTTTATGTTACTCATCATTTCATGCTATAAATCTAAGAACAGAATGTTAAAATTCTTGAGTGCTGTATATTGCAGGGAGAGACATGCAGCCCCGAGGTAGTGGTGAAAGACCCAGCAGTCATTGAGAAGGTACTCTCTCTCTCTCTCTCTCTCTCTCACACACACACACACACACACACACACACACACACGCACGCACGCACGCACTAGCATATAAGGATGCATAGCATTTCAAATGTGAAAACGCATACAATCAAAATCATGATTAGAAATCTATTATTTTGTGCTAACCATACCTGCATCATTTTTGAAATTCTCATATATGATTTGTTTTGTATCACTTCTGCATTTCTGTTCACTTATGCTCCTATTCATGAAGCCAGAATATTGAAGTAGCATATCTTGTCAAGGCTGAGTAGTGTTTATCTGGCTTTGCTTTCAGAATACTGCATTTCTAGCACTACTGCCTGTTGTTAGGGAGCATATTGTAGAGGGATTCAATCCAAAGGCCCGTGACATATTTGAAAGAGAGTTTGATTTTTTTGATAAAGTCACTTCTATTTCTGGTGCATTGTATCCACTTCCTAAGGAGGAGCGGCGAGCCGGTATTAGGAGGTACTGTACTTACTTAGTAGATCTGCATGCTCCACGTGTATATATTATGGTAACCATTTAACTATTTAATTCTTGTGCTACAATAGGGAACTAGAAAAGATTCAAATGAATGGGGATGATCTTTACCTACCTACTGCTCCTAGTAAACTAGTGCGGGGTATTCAGGTGGATAGCGGGATCCCACTACAGTCAGCAGCAAAAGTTCCTATAATGATCACATTTGACGTGATAGATAGGGATGGGGATCCGAGGGATGTAAAACCACAAGCTTGTATCTTCAAGGTAAGCCTATTTGGCTATTTGTGTGGCCAGCTACAACTATCTGCTTATGGAGGGATTTATTTTCGGCTATCCTCCTCTTCTGTTTATAAACAATCATGCTATTTCACACCATATATAGCACTATATTACTCCTGTTAATTGTAGCTTCAATCTTGTTCATATTATATAGGTTGGGGACGATTGTCGGCAAGATGTTCTCGCTCTTCAAGTGATTTCTCTTCTTAGAGACATTTTTGAAGCAGTTGGGCTAAATTTATATGTATTTCCTTATGGTGTGCTCCCAACTGGTCCAGAGAGAGGCATTATTGAGGTAGAGTTGTCTCTTCAACTGTGTAAAACTGCTACCTCGGTGACATCATTTAATGGTGCTGCGTATCTAATCTCAAATCCAAAAAAAAAAAGTTGATCCGAGGTTGTGTAGATTTTCTTATTTTTCTTTTGGTTCCACCATATTATTATCTAAACACTACGTGAAACCTGATTTTGAAGGTGGTCCCCAACACACGGAGTAGAAGTCAAATGGGTGAAACCACCGATGGTGGTTTGTACGAGATTTTCCAACAAGACTTTGGGACCGTTGGGTCTCCCAGTTTCGAAGCTGCTCGTGATAACTTCATTATCAGCGCTGCAGGTTATGCAGTTGCCAGTCTTTTACTTCAGCCAAAAGATCGGCACAATGGGAATCTACTTTTCGATAAGTATGATATGATTCTCTCACTCTATCCCGTGCATTCGTTCAAATTCGATTTCGAGTGCTAAAACTTTACAAGAGTTGTACTTTTGTTTGACTAAATAATACTTAAAAACTATTCCTATTCGTAGTCATGTATGGTAAGTTTTTATTGACAATTGCATGATCTATTCACTGTGTTATAAAAGGCGTTCATGATATAACGTTAGCTAATGATCTATGTTTGTGTTGCAGTGTGGGGAGGCTCGTTCATATTGATTTTGGTTTTATCTTTGAGATTTCACCTGGAGGCAATATGCGTTTCGAAAGTGCACACTTTAAGCTGAGCCACGAAATGACTCAGTTGCTTGATCCATCTGGTGTAATGAAAAGTGAAGCATGGAACAGGTTTCTTAGGTGAGGCTAACTCTTGTTTGTTCATATTTTCTTGTTTCACATCTTCTTGCTTCAAATTTTAGTAATCATGCTGGCTCAGCACTATATACAAGTTAATTTTGCTAATAAAATCTCTTCACATTTCCACTATTACAGCTTATGCGTGAAAGGGTATCTAGCAGCTCGACGTCACATGGATGGGATTATCAATACTGTACTGATGATGTTAGATAGTGGGTTGCCTTGCTTTAGTAGGGGTGACCCAATAGGGAACCTACGGAAGAGATTTCATCCTGAGATGACTGAACGTGAGGCTGCGAATTTTATGATCCGTACATGTGTAGATGCCTATAACAAGTGGACCACAGCAGGTTACGACTTGATTCAGTATTTGCAGCAAGGCATTGAAAAGTAGCGAGAATAAAATGCTTGATGCAAGTAGATTACCCTCATTGTACATCATGTTTTCCTCCACTTCGAAACTGTAAGTTTAAATCCCTTGTAACTCTGATATATATATAGTCACGGATCCTTCTTTTTTTGTTGTTTGTTTTCTTTGAGGCGCCATCACTACTTTTTCCGAGCAGTTCGAGTTCTACTGAGTTAGCGAGACTAAGGATTTGTAGATGTTTGTAATGTAATCCCCAAGTCTTCACTGAATAGTTATCCTTTTCCTCTCATATTTTCACAAAGGATAGCACAGGTTTTCAATTTAACCACATTAACTGAAGCAGCCAATGAGAGTAAGCCTATCTCTCTGAAAAATTCTTTTATTTTTGAAACAAAACAAATGATATTCATTAAACCAGGCCAAACGCCATGAGAGCTGCAAGCACACTTTTCCCACTCAAGCCTATAACTAACAGTCTGGGAGGTGAACTCTCTGGGGCTGGACCTTACAACACATCGTTTCTGGCAAATTTTGCAAGTTTATCGGCAACTTGACTGCTTTTTCTAATCAATGACTACAGACTTGCAATCAAGCATAGCTGAGGACTTTTTTGCTATCACCTAGGCTAATACTATTACATTCCGCAGCTGCAGTTGCACAATCTATTGCCATAAAAACATTTGACACTTATGAGGAATTCTGGGGTGCCATATATTTAACCAGTACATGGAGTCTTGCAGGATGAATGATGTGTTGGTTGTTGCAATTGAAAATGGCATTGTAAGTAGAGTTCACTGTGAAGTGCCTGCTCAGTATGAGCAAAGAACCATCTTATCTTGTCATCATCATGAGCAGCAGCTGATCTTTTATTGAGGATCATATTCATCTTTCTGTTGAGTGAAGTAGTTCTGAAGCAAGTTATGGCCTCACATTTTGGTGTGCTTGTCTATGAGATCTTGAGTCTGCGTCGAGTGAGGAATTTCATCATCAATATTGAAGTTAGCTTGTAAATCCTCTAAAGTAAAACCTTCAACCCAAATTGTCATGAAAAACAAAAGCATTTTCCCGATCATCAATCTGCAAGTATAGAACTTTTTGACCGAATTAAGACTGTTGTAAGTCGCACAGATTTCTTCTGACTTTAAGCGAACACCCTTGTGGTTGTGGATAGTGAAAACTACTACTAGACCCACTTTTACAATTTTTCCGACTGACAAATCCACGGGCGTAAAACCTTATCCGCGCCCCCGTTGTCGGGGATAAAATTATTCGCCGACCCAAAATTTAGAATTTATGTTTCGTTTTCTTCTTCATTCCCAAAATAGCCTTCAGTATACTATTCTTCTTCGTTTCTGTTTCGTTTATTTTCAGAAACATTTTATTCTGATCTCAGCGCGGAGGATTTGAGAGATTGATCGTCTGAAATTCAATCTTACGATGAAGATTATCATCTACTGTTAAATATGATCAATAGAAATCGCAAGATAAGTTCCTTCTATCAACAACTTTTTGTTTTCCTGAAAATGGTTTTATGATTTCGGAAATTTTAAACTTCTGATTACAACTCAATTTGTTAGTCTAATCTTGATCGGAGTAAGGATCTTTCTTCATCTAATCTTGATCTGTCTATTGAGATAAAAATTTCGAAAAAAAATTAGGAAATTGTTTCTAGGGTTATTGACTGAAATTTAATTTACTCCCTATTTTTAGTATTGATCGAAAAAATGTAAACCAGATTTGAATTTAGGACATCTTAACTATTGTTACTATTAAATCAATTCGAATTTTGCTAATTTTTAATTTTCAAAATGAAAATGCAAAAAAGAAATCTACGGGTCTTTGCTACTAAAACCCTAAGCCGAAGATTACTTACTAATTTGGATCCCAAGTTACAATCTCCTAGAGTTATTTTTATTATTCGCTGGAGAATCTAGGGTTTCCAAGAGCTCTTATGGCAAATTCTAGCTAATTGCAGGAAGAATTTTTGTTCATTAAATGAAAACTCTGGGAGATGCTGGAATTGTGGTGTTGTTGCCGTGTCTATAATGTTTCTCTCTTGTGAATCTTGTAAAAGCTTTCAACCGGTTCATACTTCCGTGGATTATTTCCATATTTTCGGATTGTGAGTATATTGATTATGTTTTGTTCCGATTGTGTTTTAGACAATAATTGTTTATTAAGATGCCCTAATTGGATTTCTAACATAGCAGGGAGAAAGTATTTGAGATAGAGGAAACCAATCTGGAGAAAACATATAAAGAATGGCAGAAGAAACTAATTCATCCTGATTTGGTTCATACGAAATCTGAGGTTTGTTTCACCATTTTCACACAATTTTCTTTTTCCGCGATTTATGGAAGCAATTGACGGGGCCTCTTTAAGAAGTTTTTGCATTTGATACGAGATAAGTGGTGATTCGATTAGTCGTAACCATGTATAGTTGTTCGTATGGAAGGTATACATTAAATAGATGTTATTTTGAGCTCTTTGCATCTTATGTAAGTTTCTGCATTTGATGTTATGTATGCTGGTCATGATTGTCATTGCCTGTGTTTGTTTGGTTAATGTTCTAGTGCATACTTCTATGGGGTATATTAATTAACAACAGTCTATTTTATTATGTTGTTGGTAAGCAACAGTCTAATTTACTCGACAACTTAGCTTTAGTTAGTTATGTTGTACACGTCATCTGGAAAATTATTGAGTACATATACATATTTGATTAGTAGTTGAAAATTCTCTTTTTTTAGTCGTGTGTAGGTAAACTTCAGTATGTTTGTTCGATATGATTTTTTACTTCGACTTTAAACTGTATATGTGTGGTGATTTTCCTTTATTCTTTGTTCGTTTCTTTTTCCCTTATAGTTTCTCGTGTGTGGCTTCTATTGTATTTAGTCAGATTTGGAACGTGGTTGTCAAGCTTTAAAGGATCCAGTTCTAGATGGTGCAAACCTTAAAGGGTATGCGTATTTGGAGTCTTATTCGTGATTCAAATGGGTTTAAAACAGAACACTAAAAGAGGAAAGACAATATCTATTTCAGGTAAATACACTTTTGGGGTTTGTTATGTATAACAGGTTATGCAGCAAACTGAAACGGTGCATAACAGTTATGCTGCCATCTATAAAGGGTGCATAACAAGTTATGCAACTGCTTTAACCTGTATAACTTGTTATGCATTAAACTAAAAGGGTGCATAACAGGTTATGCACCCATCTTTAAATGGTTATGCAGATTAAATTAACTGAATAACAACAACACCTTCTTGTTCAAGCATAATAGCATGTACATTGAAACGGTAATCAGTCTATTAATCAAATTTTCACATTGTAAGGTTATTTTTAGCCCGTGCTTCTAAGTTCATCTATAGCCCTGATCTTAATTCTGTCTTATCTTGCAGGAATTGGATGAAGAACCTAATCCGAACTACTACAAGATCAAATTCTTGATTCTAGAGTATCTGAATGCCGCTTGGGAGTTAGCGAGGAGCTTAACAATGGGATACACTCATGGACCTGAGTACAAGGAGGGTTGGTTTTGCATCTTGCTAAGGCTTATGGGATTAGCACTCCCTGGCATTTCAGCTCACTGCCCCACAGACTACGTTAAGTCTGTCAGGCTCGGGAGAATGTCATCATCCTCGTATTCTTCTCCATCTAGATATCCCTCCAGAAGATCAAAATTTGTGTCTGCTATAATTCTAAATGAAGAATTAAACTTGCAGTGTCCTTACTGTAAGAATAAAACTTGTGGTGATTCCCTTTATTTTCTGTTTTTTTTTTTTTTTGGTTTCTTATATCTCCTCGTGTATGGCTTCTGTTTTCTTTAGTCAGATCTGGAACGTGGTTGTCAAGCTTTACAGGATCCAGTTCTAGATGATGCAAACCTTGAAGTGTATGCGTATTATAAGTTTTGTTCGTGATCCAAGCGAGTTCAAAAGAGAACACCAAAAGAAGGACTAGCTGTTTCAGGTGAATACACTTTGGGGGTTTGTTATGTATAACAGGTTATGCAGCAAACTGGAAGGGTGCATAACAGGTCATGCTGCCATCTTTAAAGGGTGCATAACAAGTTATGCAACTACTTTAACCTGTATAACTTGTTATGCAGATTAAATTAACTAAATAACTTGTTACGCAACCACTTTGAGCCGTTATAATATTTCTGAAAATGAATTTTTACAGTAGTTTAATTTATGGACACTTGGCAGCTTTGTATGTTAGGATTGATCTATGTTGAGAATTTGGTGGAAAGAGGGAACACTAGTTTAAATATCATGAAAATGAATTTTCACAGTAGTTTAATTTATGGAAACTTGGCAGCTTTGAATGATATGACTGATCTTTGCACAATGCTAGTATTTTTATTAGTGTGACTCGCAGTTGCTTATTGTCCTATTTTATCGTATCATGTCAGCAGTTTAAACCCTTAGTTCTTCCGTTTTGGTTGTTGATTCATGGATATGCATTATTATTGTGTGATGGCTTTTATACTCATGCCTAAAGACACCCATGACCCCTGTATCAAATGCTTTTGTAAAGTTGGTTTTACACAAGTGTTTCTATCGTCTTTCACCTGTCCACACAAAGAAGGTGCATTTTAGTGCTCACTAGTTTGAGTATAAACTAAATAAGAGTTCTGAGATTAATACTCCTCCTAGGAGGTTGTCTATATCTTGCTTGTGATTAAAGCTTGTGATGGTATGTTGAATCTGGTATCCCGCGTGGATCATAGAGTAACATCAACTGAGTACACACGGTTGGGTCGAAGATACAAAATTGATGATTTGATACAATTTATGACCAACTCCAGGTATGCTTCTTTCCTTGTAAGATTTTTTTTTTCTCTTCTTTTTTGGCTGCATAACTGGTTTTCCTGCTACGAAAACTTTTTGCATAACCTGTCATGCATTTAAAAAAGTGTGCATAACACATGATGCAGATTAAAATATTTGCATAACTTGTTATGCACCAAACTAAAAGAGTACATAACATGATATGCAGGCATCTTTGTAGGGTGCATAACATGTCATGCAGAAGTAGCTGCATAATTTTTGCAGCAATCTGAGATGGGGGAGTATAACAGGTTATGTAACTATCTTTGAAAGGTTCATAACTTGATATGCAGCCATTTTGACGGCGGAGGTGGTGGTACCGACAACGGTGGTGGAAGGTAGTGTTGGCGGCGGCGGCGTTGATGTTGTTGTTGGGGCGGCAACGGTGGTGCTGTTGTTGGGGCAGGTAGCGGCGGCGGTGTTGGCGGAGATGGTGGTGCTGGTGTTGACGATGGCGGTGGACGGTGGTGTAGTTCATAACCATTTTTGCATAATTTGTTATGCATCCTTTGTGTTGTCTGCATAATGTGTTATGCATCATTTATGGTGGCTGCATGTATTCAGTTTTCGGAATTTCTCATTAAAATGATAATCACTCTCGATTTTTTCATAAAAAAAATCAAATTTGATATTGTTGTTTATGCTCGTTTTATAGAGCTCTTTAAAAGCTTTCTAACGAGATAAAATTTGTAAAATTTCAAGGGGCGGTTTTTTACAGGTGTTATATTCGAGTTTGCATGCTAATTATACTCCTAAAAAATTAGGACGCATAACGGATTATGCAGATTCTTTATTGAGCAGATAGAAAATCCAAAATTTCTTCCTTTTACAAGTAAGTATATTAAGGGTAACTTTGTCTTGTTACTCTGTTTTTATAATTTTGATTAATTATGGGCGTCACGTAGCTGAAAAATATTTTGGACCTACCAATAAGAATAATATTTTTTTTGGGCCTTAGCCTAATTTTTCCGAGTGGATACCACCACATCCCATATGTATCCTATAAGCCCATCACTAGTATCTTAAGAATGATTTTTTAGGGACCATGGTTTTTTTGAGGGGACCATGGTTTTATTAGGCCACCTTCCTTATAATGATAAGGGGTGTGCTAAAACGTTGAAATGACTAACCTACCCTTAACTTAATTTAATTTAAAACCAACCTAATAACCACCTATATATATATAACCACCTCCTCCCACCACCGCCCACCACCGCCGATTACCACCACCACCACCTTCGATTATCACCACCACCAACCACCGATTACCACCACCACCACCACCGCCTATTTAAGAAATGTAACAACATCAATGCAATCACAATTAAGTTCGGTTACATAATAATTTTATCGAGTATAAAAGACGCCAGCCGCAACCTGATTCTGCCATGGGACCACTCCGGAGGTATTTTCCAACAAACCCTTCGCTTTAATTTGATTTTGATTGCTTCAATCGAATAGAAATCATCAAAATAGGGTTTTAATAGGAGTTACAAAGCCATGTTCGGTTAGGCCGATTTTTCAAAAAACCCTAATTTACTAACCGAACTTCTTGAAAATGAAGAACACGAAGAACAGTTCGGTTCTATTGAATTTAAAACTAAGTTACCGAACTCTCTGTTCGGTTGTTTCGCAATAAAAAATTTAAAATTACAAAGTAACCGAACTCCACCCTTAGAACCGAAAAAAAACAAATCCAGTCTAACCGAACTGTGTTGTTGTGGCCACTATGTTGAGTTCCAAAATAACCGAACTTAGCCAATAGAGTTCGGTTTGTTCGCAAAATTTTTTAAAACTACAAAGTAACCGAACTTAGCCAATAGACGCTAATTAGTATTTTTGATTTTATAAATAGTTAGGTGTTTATTTATATTTTTTTTGTACAGTATTTTTATTTTTTAGGATTTCTTATTCCTTTTGAATTGTTTTGTGCTTCAGAATTTTATTTCAGGAGCCTTTTTGAGAATGATGAGTGCTTTGCGCGAGACGTCGTCTATGACGGTTGGGGAATACATGTATGGGTCACGGTATAAGGAAGTTCTTGCTTATAATCGTCTCAGGAATGGAACTTGGAATCCACATAATTTTGCTATGGGTGGTTATTCAGATGAGTATCAACCCCAATACCACCAGGGCGAAAATGAACTTGACACTAGAAGTGATTTTAGGAATTATGATACCGATATAATATCTGAATCTATCGTATTTTACCCTACTCATGATCATTTAACTAATTATTTCTCTATTCAAAAGGACGAGAGTTGTGTTAGAGACGTCATTTATTCAGATAATGATGATTTAGAAGAACATATTTATACAGAAGATACTATTGTTGAGTCTAACGACTTTAAGACAATAGACGTTCATCATGAGATACCTTCTAGTAATTGGAATAGTGAGATTCTAGTTGCAGATAATGATGAGTCGATTCATGATATTGTTGTCCCGTTGAGCTCCTCTTTCGCTGATCCATCTTGTGATTTTATGAATGCAGATGTGAATGTTGAACATATTAATATTGGTCAGATAACTTGTACCGATGATTTTGAGCCTTTATCTGTTTGTTTAGCACACTTTGCTGATTCGGAGGACCCGATGCTTATTGATATTGTCAATGCATTGCGACTTCCAATAGTTAATCAAGGTAACTCACCAACGGAAGTTATTTTCGCGGACTTATAACCAGACTTAAGAGTTACTGATGAATCACTAGATGCATGTTTAAACCATTGTGCCAAGTTGGATGATTTTATGCCTTTTTACGTTGTGAATGCATTGATTCCTATGATTTCTAGGGAAGATAATGTGTCGACCGAACGTATTTCAGCTGATTTAGAACCTGATTTAGAGCGTGCTTCTCGAATAAAAACTAATATGGATTCTATGTCGGTTGTCCATGTGAGTGATTTACTTATCTCGACTACGGATTGTTTTCTATTAGGAATGGACTTACACATCTTTTTGGAATTTAATAGTGTTTGCAGGTTCATATTTACAGCTGACCTGATTCATTGGATTGATCCCCAACTTTTCAGACTTTACATATATGCTTTGCTGCTTACTTTGGTGCAACCTCACCTTGTTTGAGGTTCTTTATGTGCGCAAGCAGGGATACAAAGATTATGCTTTATGGGAGTCAACCCATACGATTTCGCTTCATGTGAGTCAACCCATCAGATTTGTTTTCTTTCCTTTATCTTTATTTGTTTGCTTGAACTTCCCATCTTAATTTTTACGTTGGATGACTCGATTACATTGAGGACAATGTAATGTTTAAGTGTGGGTGAGTGGCATTTTCGTTAGTTTTTTTTAACAAAAAAAAATAAAAAATGCATACTATGACCAGCTGTGTAGCGGGTCTAAAAAAAGAAAATTAAAAAAAGAAAAGATGATCAGCTGTGTAGCGGGTCTTAAAAAAATATATAAAAAAATATTATCGTTATAATTTTTAGGGTTATGACCAGCTGTGTAGCGGGTCTTGTATATGATATTTGTCAAGACCAGCTGTGTAGCGGGTCTAATTCTCTCTTATGATATGACTTGCTGTGTAGCGGGTCTAACTCTCTCTTATGATATGACCAGCTGTGTAGCGGGTTAATTATTTGTTTTGCTTGAGGACTAGCAAAATATAAGTGTGTGGGTGGTTGATAAGCACGTAAGTGCTACATTTTACACCCATATTTATATTAGGTAGGACTCGATATTTTGGCTAACAACACTATTTTAGTGCTTTTGTAGAAAGTAAAAATGAATCCGATCATCAAAGAGATAACTACCTAAATAAGAGTTATTATGGTGTTTGCGGCTCAAAGCATCGGAAGAAGTCAGTTGAATTGATTGTGACTCGCCTTGGTCCGCATAGTAGTGGCACTAAAGAAATCACCACAAAGTTCAGAAACTCAAGACAACAAAGAACTGCCTTTGCTTAAGCACCTGAAGGTGCACTAGGGAGAAAGAAGAAAAGTGACGCAAGAAATAGTGTTGTTACTAGCATGGTGTATGAGGGTTCCACTATTGGCTTAGGCAGAGGACGTGGCAGACTCTAGGCCACAACTCACTTTATTAAGCATCAAATGCATCTCAGATTTTCAAGAGGGAAGAAATGGAGACATTCGTATCTACTTTCCACCAAGGTGCTTCATGGGTTCCCTTCATCATCTCTCGGCAGATGGAGTTCAAATTCTACCTCCGAAATCAGAACGGAGTCAGTTGAGGAGGAACCGTAGGGTCTGAAGTTGATTCGAATTGGCAACATACTGAACTGGAAATCTGAGACGAGAATCGAGAAGGTGTCTGCAACGGTTGTGTGTATAATCTTTGGTGAGCTGAATGCTAGCAGATAAAGTTCTTTCGGCTGGAGTTGGTCGGAGTTGTATGTGTGCTTGGTGCTGTCGTGGTGTTGGACAGGATCGAGACGGAAATGGAGATGGTTGAAGTCGCAGCATCTTGGTGCTTTATCTGGATGGGATTTGTGTGGAGTTCTTGGCTGTGAACGATGGTCTCAAGAAGAATGTCTCGATTAAATTTGGCTGTGCAGGCAGTAACAAGAGAAGTTCGTAATTGAAGATGGTTGTGTTCCCTCCATGGAACTGCAGATCGAAAGCTGAAGCGGCGAATCTGGCAGCAACTACGATAGTGAAGTGGGTTTCGATTGCCAGTACTCAGTGAAGAAAATGAACAGCTGCAGAGAAGAAAGATCAATTCCGTTTGATGGGTGATTGACAGCAACGAAGTAAGATGATGATTGAACGTGCAATCAGGATAATGGGATTGTTCGCATGTAAGAAGATGGAGTTCATTGTTGTAGCCGAGATGTCGATGGCAGTGACGGGTTTAATAGCAACAGCAAAGCAAGGAATAAGATGTGTTTGTGCTCGAAGAGAGTTGGTCTCAAACAGAAACGGTCCGTTGCAGGCTGTGGCTCAACTGAATCTCTTGGGTTGTGCTCGAGTGGAGAAGGTCAGAGAGATTGTGTTGTAGCCGTGAATAAGAATGATTTGGTATACGCTGGTGTTTACGTTGAACCGACAGAATGAAGATTTCTGGGGTAGTGAGATGTTCAGAGAAGTTTCACTCGGTTACGGTGGCTGTAAAGAGAGCTCGGAAATTGGAGGACATGGAAGAAACATAAGCTGTGCAGTGGCCTGCTCGATAAAATCAAGCAGGTGAAGAAAGTTCTTCGGCAGACACAGAACGGTGTTAAGGCAGTTGGTTCTGATGGTTGAAACTGGGGTTGTCGTGAACGAATGGGAAGAGCTAGCTGTAGCCGTAGCCGAGTATGGTATAAAACAGATGTAGAAGAGATGATTTGCGACCTGAATTGGTTGTCGTTGTTGTTGAAAATCTGCTGGCAGAGATGAGAGAATCGAGAGAAGGATGTTGCTGCCATGTATTTGAGTGAAGATGGAAGCATAAGAACTGAAACTCAGTACAGAAGGGAGATAAATTATGGAAATCTAATTGGGAGAAGTTGTTACCGATGGAGTAGGTCAATCTGTTGTGTTGCCTGAACTGTTGGGAGATGAACCTAGAGAGAGCAGAAGAGAAACTGGTGATGTGGCTTAATGGAAGTAGGATGTGGGTTCGAGTGGAGATGAGCTACAGGATAATTGATCACTTGGCTGGACTTCAATCGAGAGAAAATAGAACGACGGTATATTGCATGGGTTATCTGGTTTGATTATGTTGTGAAGATGGTGAACGGTGAGAAGGAAAGTCTGGTTTTGAGTCTGCGTCTGGGAGGGAGTTGTAACATAGCCGGACATGACAGAAAATGGCATTGGGTCTGAACTGGTGCCAAAACTGAGATGGCCAGGGGTGCTGTGGCCAGATTTGGAAGGATACGAGTCATGGATATTGGACTGGGCCTTGCACTGGTCTAGTTCGGATTTTTGGAGTTCAACTCTTCGCAGCAACAACATAAAAACCTACAGAGAAAGAACAGAAGAAGGGAGGTGGATACAGAGCCGTGAAGGAGAGACGCAGAAGGGTTTGCGTTCTTCCGTTTTTCCTATTCCATTTCGATTAGCTAGTGAATATCTAATATATTTATTTATGGTTTTTGAGAAAGCGATGGCTTGCTAATTACTTTGTAACTAAGATTTTTATGGTTGAAACTACATGGGTATTAGGCCATATTTGATTGATTGGATTATATAGCAATAGACCATTTTGAATTGAATAAATAATTCCATGATTTTATATATTGATTTAATGATAATATGAGTTGTTGCTTCACCGGTTTCATATAACCTTTGTGCATAATTGTTAGGATCAAAAATATATTTGTCTACATATTTGATATTTCATGCTTGGGTTAAATCCTTTGATGGGGTATGCTTAGAATAGCCAGGTATTATTTGAGAACCTGTATTTAGTTTCGTATAAATTTCTCGATAATGCAATTCGATGGTGCATGCTTTAGTTTAGTCTTTTGATGTGCCATGCTTAGGGCGTCCCAGTGATATTTGCGACTCTAATATATATAATAGGTGATGTCAATAGAACGAACAATTAATAATTCATGAATTATGTTTCATTTCAGTATTTGAATAGAAATAGTGGTGGATACATTAATCCCTAGTTACCAACTCTCCCATTTGATTCGTTTTGTTACTTGAGTTTATTCTTCTCATTGTCTTTATTCTTTCAAAAATCCAAAAACATCTTTATTTGTTAGTCCATTATAGATATTGATTACGTATTTCCACCGCTCCTCGTGGGAACGACCTGTACTTGCCATTGTTCTACTAGTTAGACACCGTGCAATTGCGGTTTATATAAATAGGTATCTCCGGTTCCTATCAATTTTTGGAGCCGCTGCCGGGGAGCGGTTGTGGAATATTGTAATTAATATTTTTGATTTTGTAAATAGTTAGGTGTTTATTTATATTTTTTTTGTACAATATTTTTATTTTTTAGGATTTCTTTTTCTTTTTGACTTGTTTTGTGCTCCTGAATTTTATTTCAGGAGCCTTTTTTAGAATGATGAGTGCTTTGCGCGAGATGTCGTCTATGACGCTTGGGGAATACATGTATGTGTCACGATATAAGGAAGTTCTTGCTTATAATCGTCTCAGGTATGGAACTTGGAATCCACATAATTTTGCTATGGGTGGTTATTCAGGTGAGTATCAACCCCAATACCATCAGGGTGAAAATGAACTTGACACTAGAAGTGATTTTAGGAATTATGATACCGATATAATATCTGAATCTATTGTATCTTACCCTACTCATGATCATTTAACTGATTATTTGTCTATTCAAAAGGACGAGAGTTGTGTTAGAGACGTCATTTATTCATATAATGATGATTTAGAAGAACATATTTATACAGAAGATACTATTGTTGAGTCTAACGACTTTAAGACAATAGACGTTCATGATGAGGTACCTTCTAGTCATTCGAATAGTGAGATTCTAGTTGCAGATAATGATGAGTCGATTCATGATATTGTTGTCCCGTTGAGCTCCTCTTTCGCTGATCCATCTTGTGATTTTATGAATGCAGATGTGAATGTTGAGCATATTAATATTGGTCAGATAACTTGTACCGATGATTTTGAGCCTTTATCTGTTTGTTTAGCACACTTTGATGATTCGGATGACCTGATGCTTATTGATATTGTCAATGCATTGCGACTTCCAATAGTTAATCAAGGTAACTCACCAACGGAAGTTATTTCCCCGGACTTAGAACCAGACTTAAGAGTTACTGATGAATCACTAGATGCATGTTTAAACCATTATGCCAAGTTGGATGATTTTATGCCTTTTTACGTTGTCAATTTATTGATTCCTATGATTTCTAGGGAAGATAATGTGTCGACCGAACGTATTTCAGCTGATTTAGAACCTGATTTAGAGTGTGCTTCTCGAATAAAAACTAATATGGATTCTATGTCGGTTGTCCATGTGAGTGATTTACTTATCTCGAGTAAGGATTGTTTTCTATTAGGAATAGACTTACACATCTTTTTGGAATTTTATAGTGTTTGCAGGTTCATATTTACAGCTGACCTGATTCTTTGGATTGATCCCCAACTTTTCAGACTTTATATATATGCTTTGCTGCTTACTTTGGTGCAACCTCACCTTGTTTGAGGTTCTTTATGTGCGCAAGCAAGGATACAAAAATTATGCTTTATGAGAGTCAACCCATACGATTTCGCTTCATGGGAATCAACCCATCAGATTTGTTTTCTTTCCTTTATTTTTATTTGTTTGCTTGAACTTCCCATCTTAATTATTATGTTGGATGACTCGATTACATTGAGGACAATGTAACGTTTAAGTGTGGGGGAGTGGCATTTTCGTTAGTTAAAAAAAAAAAGATGATCAGCTGTGTAGCGGGTCTTAAAAAATGGCGCCGATGCCGGGGATTTGTGCTTAGGTAGAATTTTTAGGTTTTTTTTTATTTCATTTGTTCTTTTTACGTTTCTTTGGGTGTGTCTTTGTATTACAGGTTTGAAGTTGGATACTAAAGACTTGGAATCAAAGCTTAAAGCTAAAAGAGAAGGAAAAAGACAAAGCAAAAAAAAAAAAGAGCGAAAGAAAAAAT
>NW_020649304.1:1959364-1962222 GCF_003573695.1 Papaver somniferum
AAAAAAAGAATATTTTTTTTAGAGACCTTCCATTTTTTGTAATAATTTTTTTTTATTCATTTTCTTTTGCACTTTATTTGGACTTTGTACTTGGACAATTTTTTTTTTTTTAAAAACCCTAAGGAAGGGTACATTAAATATAAAACTGTTTGCAGGGAAGGACGACGATTACAATATCGTCTCGGCCCCTCGGGTTCGCACATGACATAGGAGTCGTGGCCCGAGTCGACTTCAGCGGTTCTGCGCCCGTCTGGTACGGGAGGTAAGCTTTCGAAACACCCGCGAATCCCCTGTCAGCGGGTTTATTGTATGCCTTAAGGTGAATATATGCTGAGGATTTGAATACGGTTGTTTTAATTTCCTAGTAAAGGGAAAGGCCTGGCCAAATTAAAATAAGGACTTGGATTTCATCATTGTTTCCTTCTTGCCCGCTTTAGGAAAACGAAACCAAACGCGAACCTAAGCTTAAAATTTTGACTAGAACGAGACCTATAGGGTAACGAGCTTAATAGGAAAGTCGTTCGAAAAATATTGGTTACTCTTTTGAGCATACTTTGAAGTTCATGATGGTTTCTGCAAGTTGAATGCGTGACTGTGCCGCCTTATAATACCGGTGAGACCTTGGGTATCAAAGATCCTCGCATCTTCCCTCGTCTCAATTCAACTTACTTAAACTCAGATTGATTCCAGAGAGGTTTGCTCAGATTGTAACGAATTCCTTTTCGAAAGATTAGAAGCTGGTCTAGAAACAGTCTAAGTGGAGCCATCATGCTTGTTGTTTGCTAGATTTTATAGGTTTGATTTGGTCGAGTCAGCCTTGTTTGTGACTGTGTAGAATTCCCTTGCAATTAAGAATGTCGAACTGGTATGATAGAAGCCAATACAATGATTATCGACCTGAATTTGAATATGGACATCATCCTTTTTATGACCATGTTGAGAATAGTGGTTGGGAACGCCATCCTTTGGAAGGATATGAGTCATACCCTGGTGAGCCCAATTACTATCCACACATGCATCAGTCTTACGAGCAAGAAGATTATAGTACTAGTTCTTCGTATCTAGAGGATACAATCAAACTATTGAAAAATAGTCCTTTTTATGATCCCTTTGTTCCTATTCCTCCTTTAGAAGAGTCCCTCAGGAAGTTAGCTGAGTCGACGCGTAAGTTAGCTGAGATGAATAATATAATTATAGACGAAAGAACTACAATAATGAGTGAACCTTCTTTAGAAAACCACCTCAAGCGGATAGCTGAGACGAACGAAAGAATTGCTCGAAATTACTTGAATTGCCAATATAGTGTATCCAATAATACCCTTGAGAAAGAAGATAGTTATTTACATAATCAAGATAACAAGGTTAGAATTGGTAGCACTACTTGTTTTGATGAGGTTCGATCTTTTTCATGTTATTATGATGAGGATAGTGTTGATGGAGAATCATACTTATGTAGGAATAGTGATCAGGAAATGGATAATCCAATTGAGCTTTACAATGATAATATTATTTCTATTTCAAATCCAAATAATTTTAATAATTATTCACCTATTCAAAAGGACGAGGATTTGACTAGAGATACCCTCGTTTTAGACGATGTAGTATTTCCTGTTTACAAAGCCGATAATGATTTAGAGGAACGAGTTTATTCTGAGAATAATGTTTTAGAGTCTAGCGATTTAGAAACAATAGTCTTAGACGAAGAAGATGAACTCGTAGAGATTTTAAATATGAGTGAGGATGCATCACCTGAGTATAACCTAACAGAAGCAATTGACCATTTTCAGGATTCCGATGATCTAGAAATTAGGAAAATTGTAGTTAGTCTACCTAGAGACACCCAAAACTCTAAGTTTGGGGGTGATTATCATTCTCCCTGTGCTTTACCTTTAACTCTTAGAAAGTTCCCTCGTGTAGGGCTTGACATTTGTGCCTCAAACATCGTACAAGATTATCTCCATACACGTTTTCCCGAACCTAATAATGTCCAGAAAGAAGTTCAGTCATTAGAAACCCATCCTCTGGTTGATGTGGTTTTCCCAGGCTATGATACCCTTATTGACTTTGTTTTCCCACCAAATAGTTTTCTTCCAAATGTGAGAACGTTTATATTTCAAATGTGTCGAATATTTAGTTGTGAGACTAAACCTAAATGCTTTAGGAAATTAGAATCAACACATCTTCTTAAAAATGACACTCCCCCACACTTAAACGTTACATTGTCCTCAACCGCTCACTAAAACCTAAAGGCCTTTTACGTGGCAGACTCTAGGCCACAGCTCACTTTATTAAGCATCAAATGCATCTCAGTATTTTCAAGAGGGAAGAAATGGAGACATTCGTATCTACTTTCCACCAAGGTGCTTCATGGCGTTCCCTTCATCATCTCTCGGCAGATGGAGTTCAAATTATACCTCCGAAATCAGAATGGAGTCAGTTGAGGAGGAACTGTAGGGTCTGAAGTTGATTCGAATTGGCAACATACTGAACTGGAAATCTGAGACGAGAATCGAGAAGGTGTCTGCAACGGCTGTGTGTATAATCTTTGGTGAGCTGAATGCTAGCAGATAAAGTTCTTTCGGATGGAGTTGGTCGGAGTTGTATGTGTGCTTGGTGCTGTCGTGGTGTTGGACAGGATCGAGACGGAAATGGAGATGGTTGAAGTCGCAGCATCTTGGTGCTTTATCTGGATGGGATTTGTGTGGAGTTCTTGGCTGTGAACGATGGTCTCAAGAAGAATGTCTCGATTAAATTTGGCTGTGCAGGCAGTAACAAGAGAAGTTCGTAATTGAAGATGGTTGTGTTCCCTCCATGGAACTGCAGATCGAAAGCTGAAGCGGCGAATCTGGCAGCAACTA
>NW_020649304.1:1962232-1962468 GCF_003573695.1 Papaver somniferum
TAATTGGGAGAAGTTGTTACCGATGGAGTAGGTCAATCTGTTGTGTTGCCTGAACTGTTGGGAGATGAACCTAGAGAGAGCAGAAGAGAAACTGGTGATGTGGCTTAATGGAAGTAGGATGTGGGTTCGAGTGGAGATGAGCTACAGGATAATTGATCACTTGGCTGGACTTCAATCGAGAGAAAATAGAACGACGGTATATTGCATGGGTTATCTGGTTTGATTATGTTGTGAAG